>NC_041219.1:98761891-98763908 GCF_002837175.3 Physeter macrocephalus
TGGGAACATATGTATAACTGATTCACTTTGTTGTAAAGGAGAAACTAACACACTATTGTAAAACAGTTATACTCCAATAAAGATGTTAAAAAAATAAATAAAATAAAAGGATCATGCACCATGATCAAGTGGGATTTATCCCAGGAATGCAAGAATTCTTCAATATATGCAAATCAATCAATGTGATATACCATATTAACATATTGAACAATAAAAACCATATGATCATCTCAGTAGATGCAGAATAAGCTTTTGACAAAATTCAATACCCATTTATGAGAAAAACTCTCCAGAAAGTGGGCCTAGAGGGAACCTACCTCAACATAATAAAGGCCATATATGACAAACCCACAGCCAACATTGCTCTCAATGGTGAAAAACTGAAACCATTTCTTCTAAGATGAGGAACAAGACAAGGTTGCCCACTGTCATCACTATTATTCAACATAGTTTTGGAAGTTTTAGCCACAGCAATCAGAGAAGAAAAAGAAAGAAAAGGAATCGAAATCAGAAAACAAACCCACAGTAAACATCATTCTCAACTGTGAAAAACTGAAAGCATCTTAGAGGACTAAGATCAGGAACAAGACAAGGATGTCCACTCTCACCACTATTCAATATAGTTTTGGAAGTTCTAGCCACGGCAATCAGAGAAGAAAAAGAAATAAAAAGGAATACAAATTGGAAAAGAAGTAAAACTGTCACTGTTTGCAGACGACATGATACTATACATAGAATCCTAAAGATGCCACCAGAAAACTACTAGAGCTAATCAATGAATTTGATAAAGTTGCAGGATACAAAATTAATGCACAGAAATCTCTTGCATTCCTATACACTAATGATGAAAAATCTGAAGAGAATCCGAAAGATGCCACCAGAAAACTACTAGAGGTAATCAATGAATTTGGTAAAGTTGCAGGATACAAAATTAATGCACAAAAATCTCTTGCATTCCTCTACACTGATGATGAAAAATGTGAAAGAGAAATTAAAGAAACACTCCCATTTACCACTGCAACAAAAAGAATAAAATACCTAGGAATAAACCTACCTAGGGAGACAAAAGACCTGTGTGCAGAAAACTATAAGACAGTGTTGAAAGAAATTAAAGATGATACCAACAGATGGAGAGATATACCATGTTCTTGGATTGGAAGAATCAATATTGTGAAAATGATTATACTACCCAAAGCAATCTACAGATTCAATGCAATCCTTATCAAATTACCAATGGCATTTTTTACAGAACTAGAACCAAAAATCTTAAAATTTGTATGGAGACACAAAAGACCCCGAAAGCCAAAGAGGTCTTGAAGGAAAAAGATGGAGCTGGAGGAATCAGACTCCCTGACTTCAGAGTATACTACAAAGCTACAGTAATCAAGACAACATGGTACTGACACAAAAACAGAAATATAGATCAATGAAACAGGATAGAAAGCCCAGAGATAAACCCACCCACCTATGGTCAATTAATCTATGACAAAGGAGGCAAGGATATACACTGAAGAAAAGACAGTCTTCAAGTCAATAAGTGGTGCTGGGAAAACTGGACAGCTACATGTAAAAGAATGAAGTATGGACACCAAGAGGGGAAAGCGGTGGGTGGTGGCGGTGGTGGTGTGATGAATTGGGAGATTAGGATTGACATGTATACACTGATGTTGAGTCTTAAATGTAAGACCCAACAGTAAAAAACTCTTAGAGGAAAACACAGGAAGAACACTCTGACATAAATCACAGCAAGATCTTGATTCACCTCCTAGAGTAATGGAAATAAAAACAAAAAAAAAAAACAAATGTGACCTAATGAAACTTCAAAGCTTTTGCAAAGCAAAGGAAACTAAAAACAAGATGAAAAGACAACCATCAGAATGGGAGAAAATATTTGCAAACGAATCAATGGACAAAGGATTAATCTCCAAAATATACAAACAGCTCATGCAGCTCAATATTAAAAAAACAAACAACCCAATCCAAAAATGGGCAGAAGACCTAAATAGACATTTCTTCA
>NC_041219.1:98764048-98771254 GCF_002837175.3 Physeter macrocephalus
TAATGAAAATAAAAACAAAAATAAACAAATGGGATCTAATTAAACTTAAAAGCATTTGCACAGCAAAGGAAACCATAAACAGAACAAAAAGACAACACTCAGAATGGGAGAAAATATTTGCAAATGAAGCATCTGACAAGTGATTCATCTCCAAAATATACAAACAATTCATGCAGCTCAATATCAAAATAACAAACAACCCAAACAAAAAATGGGCAGATGTTCTAAATAGACATTTCTTCAAAGAAGACATACAGATGTCCAAGAAGCAAATGAAAAGCTGCTCAACATCACTAATTATTAGAGAAATGCAAATCAAAGCGACAATGAGTTATCACCTCACACCAGTTAGAATGGGCATCATCAGAAAATCTACAAACAACAAATGCTGGAGAGGGTGTGGAGAAAAGGGAGCCCTCTTGCACTGTTGTTGAGAATGTAAATTGATATAGCCACTATGGAGAACAGTATGGACGTTCCTTACGAAACTAAAAGGAGAATTACCATAAGACCCAGCAATCTTACTACTGGGCATATACCCTGAGAAAACCATCACTCAAAAAGACACATGCACCCCAGTTTTCATTGCAGCACTATTTACAATAGCCAGGTCATGGAAGCAACCTAAATGCCCATCAACAGACGAATGGATAAAGAAGATGTGGTACATATATACAATGGAATATTACTCAGCCATAAAAAGTAACGAAATTGGGTCATTTGTAGAGATGTGGATGAATCTAGAGACTGTCATACAGAGTGAAGTAAGTCAGAAAGAGAAAAATGAATATTGTATATTAACGCATATATGTGGAATGTAGAAAAATGGTACAGATGAACCAGTTTGCAGGGCAGAAATTTAGACACAGATGTAGAGAACGTATGGACACCAAGAGGGGAAAGCGGTGGGTGGTGGCGGTGGTGGTGTGATGAATTGGGAGATTAGGATTGACATGTATACACTGATGTGTATAAAATAGATGACTAATAAGAACCTGCTGTATATAAAAAAAAAAAGTATTGTATGCTCAATCCTTAAAACATTCAAGTCTCAAACTTGTACCAGGAACCCACAAGCTGGGAAAGCTACATAGACCCCAAGGTAGACATATACTACAATGCCAACTTCAGATCTTTTGACAGAGAAAAACAGAAAAAGAGCAGCCCAAATAGAAAAAGAAAACTGAATTATTCAAGGAATTTCCCCCATTCTCTAGGTTCAGCAAGCCTACACAATGCCTTCTCAGCAGGATTTCATAATTGGTATGGATCAATAACTTTGTATATCCTCTTCTTCTCTTCTCTAAATGGGCATTTATTGCACTTATACTGTCCCTAATACTATGTATTTTATATATATATATATCTTTTGTTATCTTTTTATTTTCAACCTTTATTATTATGTTCTACATGTTTCTTGAAAAATATGTAGAGATATTCATCTCCTCAATTTGATATTCCTCTAATCTTGATAAGAAACACCAGCCCTCTAATAAAATTTAATATATGGCTAAGCAGGATTCATTCCTTACATTTTACATTTATTGTTTATGTAGAATTGTTCTCATTTTTTCCCACCTTGATCAGGTTTCCTAGTGTGACATTGCCACCCTTTTGCATTCTGAAGTTCTTCCATGTGTCTCCATTTCTCTAGTGATTATTCTCCCATTTAAAAAAATCATATTTAAACTGTATTCCTCTACTACTTTTAAAATTAAATAAGTTGCAGTTAAAGATGGCAATGTAGAGGGATCCTGAACTCACCTTCTCCCATGGACACACTGAATCTACAGCTACACACAGAACAATTTCTTCTAAAAGAACCCCCCACCCCCCCAAAAAAAAACCAACTAGCCAAGAGCCTCCCACACACTGGCCAAATTAGAAAAAACCCACATTGAAGCAAGTAGGACAAGCTGAGACTCAATCTCAGATTATGCTGAGACACCATAAACCCCACTCCAGGTGCAGCAACCCACAATCAGGAAGGAAATTACTACAAGTTTCTCCATGAAGAGCTAATGGTTTGAACCTTATATTTGGTTCCTGAACTTCTAAGACCTGCAACTGAGAGATGAGCCTCCCAAACATCAAGATTTGAAAGCCAGTGAAGCCTTTGTCCATGAGATCTACAAGACTATAGTAAACTGAGAAACAGTTCTCAAAGTGTTTGCACAAGCTCCACAAGACTACTCCCCAGGGCCTAGAGCAGAGGTAGCCCACTGACATACCCAATCTTTCTGTGAAAGAAGCCTATTAGTTTATCTTCATAGATGTGACCTGAACAGGTTTCTAATTAAACTCATATCTAAGAGCAGACTGTAATCCTCTCCAGAGACCTCAGAGTCTAGGCACTATCTTCATGCTCTCCCTCTGCCTTGCTCCCAGAGATGAGCCTGTACACACATCTGTGCCCCAGTTTTTGTGGTTTCTACCCCTTGTCTGCCTTGCTCTGGTAGCCAATGGGCCTTACATTCGTAGGTCCTATAGCACTATAACAAATGGAGAAAGAATTCTTAACCAGTTATTCCCCCAGGGCACAGCACAGAGGTAGCAGACTGAAACATACCCCAATGTTTCTGTGAGAGAGGCTTATTTGCTTATCTTCAATCTTCAGCCTTAGAAACAGGCTTCTTATTTGACACACATTTAGAGACAGACTGAAATACTTTTCAAAGACCACAGAGACCAGCAGGTGCCATCTTTGCACTTTCCCTCTGCCTTATTCTAGGTTGTCACAAAGAATGTCACTTGTTAAATCAGTAAACAAAGGATGTTGCAGCCATCAAGCTGTCAGCTACTGCAGCCTCCCCAACCCCCTGCACCCACAGGTGCACCCTGAGGGATTCAGGATGGAGAAAACAGGATACTGGACCTAGACAGTTAAGATGCATATCAAAGGAATGATTTCAATAAGCGCAGACACTTGCATCTTCCCACACATAGAAAAGTGCTATATTATTAACTTGAGATGTCTGGTTTTTCTTTAATTAACAGTAATCCTTTGATGTTCTGTTTGTTTTTGCAAAAACTCCTATATATCCTGGCTCTTCCCTTACCTCTAAGGAACAGTTCCTCAGAGCTATCTGAGAGGCTGTCCCCTGGGCTTAAGTCCTCAGTATGCCTGCCGAATAAAACATAATTCTCAATTTTTAGTTTGTGCATTTTTTTCAGTTGACATTGGTATCTCCCAGAAAAGAGTCTGTGCACACATCTGGCACCCTGACTTTTGAGGCTGCTGCCCAAAGGACACATCTCTTGATAGCCTGGCTCTGGTGGTCAGCAGTGCTTGTTTTCACAGGTTCAATGGGATGGTAGCAAACAAAGAAACAGTTCTCAACTGGCTATCACACCAGGTCTCAGAGCAGAGGGAGCAGAAAGAAATTCCCATCTTAAAGTTTTCTCATGGAAGAGGTATATTTGCGTACTTTAAAAGCTGTTGGCTGAGGGTCCAGCTTCCAATCAGACTAAATCTATGTTTTAACTGAGATCTTCCCCTGTAGGAACCTGGTGGTTTTGGCACACCCTCAACTGGGAGCCACTAAAAATGAACTAGGTTGCTTGGACAATCACAAAGGTTTGAGAGACAACAAAGACCTAGGGTGAGGTCAAAACATAGTGATCATCCCCTGCATGTGGCCACTCCTTCAAGACTAGGAGAGGTAGCTGTTTTCTCTAATGCATAAAAACCAACAAAGAGTATCAAGGAAAATGAAGAAAGAAGAATATTTTCCAGATGAAAGAAAAAGATAAAGCCTCAGAAGAAGACCTTAATGAAATGGAGATAAGCAATTTAGCTTATACCTTACAAAATAAGTCATAAAACTACTTGCTGAGGTCAGGAGATCAGCACATGAGCTAAGTGAGAATTTCAACAAAGAAACAGAAAATATAAGAAAATACCAAACAGAAATCAGAGCTGAAGAATACAATAACTGAACCGAAAAATACAATAGAAAGGTTCAACAGAAGACCAGATTAAGCTGAAGAAGTGATCAGAAGACTCAAAATAAGGCAAAGGAATTCATCAAATCAGAGTAGGAAAAAAATAAAGGAATGAAAAAGTGAAAATAGCGTAAGGGACTTATGGGACAATATCAAGTGGACCAATATTCACATTATAGGGGTCCAAAAATGAAAGGAAGAAGAAAAAAGGGCAGAAAACTGGTTTGAAAAAATTATGGCCAATTAATTCCCTAACGTGGGGAAGGAAACATCCCTCCAGACCCAAGAAGACAATAAAGTTCCAAATAAGATGAATCCAAAGAGACTCTCAACAGGACACATTATAATTAACTTATCAAAAGTTAAAAACAAGGAGACAGTCTTAAAAGCAGCAAGAGAAAAACAACTTGTTAAGTATAAGGGAACCCTCATAAGACTATCAGCAGGTTTTTCAGCATAAACTTTGCAGTCCAGAAAGGAGTGGCACAATATATTCAAACTTTAGGAAGAAGAAAAAAAACTACCAACCAACAATACTCTACCTGGCAAATTTGTTCTTCAGATTAGAAGAAGAGATAAAGAGTTTTCCAGAAAGGCCAAAACTAAAGGAGTTTTTCACCACTAGGGCCTTAAAGGAAATGTTAAAAGAACTTCTTTAAGATAAAACAAAATAACAGTAATTAGTAACAGGAAAATATGTGAAAGTATAAATCTCACTGGTAAAGGTAAATATGTAAAATTTATAATAATCTAATGTTGTAAGGGTGGTTAATCACTTATAAAACTAGTATGAAATTTAAAAGAGAAAAGTAGTAAAAATAACAACTACAGTAACTTGTTAATAGATACACAAGATAAGAAGAAGTGACATTGAAAAGAAAATGGGGGAGGGAAATAAAAATGTAGAGCTTTTATCTTGAGCTCAAGATGGTGAAGTAGAAGAATGTGGACTCATCCCTTCTTATGGAAACACCAAAATCACAACTAACTGCTGAACAACCATGGACAGAAAAATGCTAGAACCTACCAAAAAAGATACCCTACAGCCTAAGACAAAGATGAAGCCACAATGAGAGGTTAGGAGGGGCACAATCATGATAAGATCAAACACCATACCAGCCAGGTGGGTGACCCATGGACTGGAGAGCAATTGTGCCACAGAGGCCCTCTCACAGAAGTGAAAGTCCTGAGCCCCATGTCAGTCTTCCCAGACTGGGGGTCCAGCAATGGGAGGAGGAGCTCCCAGAGAATCTGGCTTTGAAAGCCTGTGGGGTTTGATCACAGAAAATCCATGGGACTGGAGGAAACAGAGACTCCATTCTTGAAGGGGCCACAGAAGGTTCTGTGTGGACCAGAACCCAAGGGAAAAAAAGCAGTGACCTCATAAAAGACAGGGCCAGACCTACCTGCTAATATTGGAGGGTATCCTGTAGAGGCAGGGGTGGCTGTGGCTCACTGTGGGGACAAAGACACTGGCAGTGGCAGTTCTGGGGAGTATTCATTTAGTGTAAGCTCTCCCAGAGGCTGCCATTAGCCCCACCCAAAAGTGTTGGGTGCCCCAGGCCAAACAACAAACAGGGCAGGAACACAGCCCCACCCATCAGCAGACAGGCTGCTTAAAGTGTTCTTGAGCATGGCCCTACCCACAAGAGGGACAAGACCAAGCTCCACTCACCAGTGGAGTCCGTTTATCAGGAAACCTCCACAACCTCTTACACACCCTCAACCACCAGAGGACAGAGAAGCAAGAACTACAATTCTGCAGCCTGTGGAACAGAAACCACAATCACAGAACGTTAGACAAAATGAGAAGGCAGAGGAATACCTCCCAGATGAAGGAACAAGATAAAACCCCAGAAAAACAACTAAGAGAAGTGGAGATAGGCAATCTGCTGGAAAAAGAATTCAGAATACTGATAGTGAAGATGATCCAAGATGCTGGAAAAAGAATGGAGGCAAGGATTGAGATGATGAGCAACACAATAACTGAAGTGAAAAATAGGCTAGAAGGAATCAATAGCAGAATAACTGAGGCAGAAGAACGAATAAGTGACTTGGAGGACAGAATGGTAGAAATCACTGCTGCAGAACAGAATAAAGAAAAAAGAATGAGAAGAAATGAAGACTGCCAAAGAGATCTCTGGGACAACATTAAATGCACCAACATTTGCATTACAGGGGTCCCAGAAGGAGAAGAGAGAGAGAAATGACCTGAGAAAATATTTGAAGAGATTATAGTCGAGAACGTCCTTAACACGGGAAAGGAAATAGCCACACAAGTCCAGGAAGCACAGAGAGTCCCAGGCAGGATTAATCCAAGGAGAAACATGCCAAGACACACAGTAATCAAACTGACAAAAATTAAAGATAAAGAAAAAAATACTAAAAGCAACAAGGGAAAAGCAACAAATAACATACAAGGGAACTCCCAAAAGGTTAACAGCTGATTTATCAGCAGAAACTCTGCAGGCAAGAAGGGAGTGGCACAATATATTAAAGTGATGAAAGGGAAAAACCTACAACCAAGAATACTCTACTGAGCAAGGCTTTAATTCAGATCCAATGGAGAAATCAAAAGCTTTACAGAGAAGCAAAAACTAAGAGAATTCAGCATCACCAGACGAGCTTTGCAACAAATGCTAAAGGAACTTCACTAAGCAGAAAAGAATACACCACAACTAAAAACTGGAAAATTACTAATGGAAAAGCTCACTGGTAAAGGCAAACAAACAGTAAATATAGGAAATCATCTGTACAAAATATGGTATCAAAACCAGCAATTGTGAGAAGAGGAGAGCACAAATGCAGGATATTGGAAAGGCATTTGAAATGAAAAGACAAGCAACTTAAAACAATCTTGCTTATATATAGACTGCTATATCAAAACCTCATGGTAAATGCAAACTGAAACTACAATAGATACACACATAAAGCAGAAAAAGCAACCCAAACACAACACTAAAGTTAGCCATCAAATCACAAGAGAACAAAAGAGGAAGGGAAGAAAAAAGACCAACAAAAACAAACACAAAACAATTAACAAAATGGCAATAAATACATATATATCAATAATTACTTTAAATGTAAACAGATTAATTGCTCCATCCAAAAGACAGAGACTGGCTGAACAGATACAAAAACAAGACTCATATATCTTCTGTCTGCAAGAGACCCACTTCAGATCTAGGGACACATACAGACTGAAAATTAGGGGATGGAAAAACTGTTCCATGCAAATGAAAATCAAAAGAAAGCTGGAGT
>NC_041219.1:98772918-98814790 GCF_002837175.3 Physeter macrocephalus
CAGACGAATGGATAAAGAAGATGTGGTACATATATACAATGGAATATTACTCAGCCATAAAAAGTAACGAAATTGGGTCATTTGTAGAGATGTGGATGAATCTAGAGACTGTCATACAGAGTGAAGTAAGTCAGAAAGAGAAAAATGAATATTGTATATTAACGCATATATGTGGAATGTAGAAAAATGGTACAGATGAACCAGTTTGCAGGGCAGAAATTTAGACACAGATGTAGAGAACGTATGGACACCAAGAGGGGAAAGCGGTGGGTGGTGGCGGTGGTGGTGTGATGAATTGGGAGATTAGGATTGACATGTATACACTGATGTGTATAAAATAGATGACTAATAAGAACCTGCTGTATATAAAAAAAAAAAGTATTGTATGCTCAATCCTTAAAACATTCAAGTCTCAAACTTGTACCAGGAACCCACAAGCTGGGAAAGCTACATAGACCCCAAGGTAGACATATACTACAATGCCAACTTCAGATCTTTTGACAGAGAAAAACAGAAAAAGAGCAGCCCAAATAGAAAAAGAAAACTGAATTATTCAAGGAATTTCCCCCATTCTCTAGGTTCAGCAAGCCTACACAATGCCTTCTCAGCAGGATTTCATAATTGGTATGGATCAATAACTTTGTATATCCTCTTCTTCTCTTCTCTAAATGGGCATTTATTGCACTTATACTGTCCCTAATACTATGTATTTTATATATATATATATCTTTTGTTATCTTTTTATTTTCAACCTTTATTATTATGTTCTACATGTTTCTTGAAAAATATGTAGAGATATTCATCTCCTCAATTTGATATTCCTCTAATCTTGATAAGAAACACCAGCCCTCTAATAAAATTTAATATATGGCTAAGCAGGATTCATTCCTTACATTTTACATTTATTGTTTATGTAGAATTGTTCTCATTTTTTCCCACCTTGATCAGGTTTCCTAGTGTGACATTGCCACCCTTTTGCATTCTGAAGTTCTTCCATGTGTCTCCATTTCTCTAGTGATTATTCTCCCATTTAAAAAAATCATATTTAAACTGTATTCCTCTACTACTTTTAAAATTAAATAAGTTGCAGTTAAAGATGGCAATGTAGAGGGATCCTGAACTCACCTTCTCCCATGGACACACTGAATCTACAGCTACACACAGAACAATTTCTTCTAAAAGAACCCCCCACCCCCCCAAAAAAAAACCAACTAGCCAAGAGCCTCCCACACACTGGCCAAATTAGAAAAAACCCACATTGAAGCAAGTAGGACAAGCTGAGACTCAATCTCAGATTATGCTGAGACACCATAAACCCCACTCCAGGTGCAGCAACCCACAATCAGGAAGGAAATTACTACAAGTTTCTCCATGAAGAGCTAATGGTTTGAACCTTATATTTGGTTCCTGAACTTCTAAGACCTGCAACTGAGAGATGAGCCTCCCAAACATCAAGATTTGAAAGCCAGTGAAGCCTTTGTCCATGAGATCTACAAGACTATAGTAAACTGAGAAACAGTTCTCAAAGTGTTTGCACAAGCTCCACAAGACTACTCCCCAGGGCCTAGAGCAGAGGTAGCCCACTGACATACCCAATCTTTCTGTGAAAGAAGCCTATTAGTTTATCTTCATAGATGTGACCTGAACAGGTTTCTAATTAAACTCATATCTAAGAGCAGACTGTAATCCTCTCCAGAGACCTCAGAGTCTAGGCACTATCTTCATGCTCTCCCTCTGCCTTGCTCCCAGAGATGAGCCTGTACACACATCTGTGCCCCAGTTTTTGTGGTTTCTACCCCTTGTCTGCCTTGCTCTGGTAGCCAATGGGCCTTACATTCGTAGGTCCTATAGCACTATAACAAATGGAGAAAGAATTCTTAACCAGTTATTCCCCCAGGGCACAGCACAGAGGTAGCAGACTGAAACATACCCCAATGTTTCTGTGAGAGAGGCTTATTTGCTTATCTTCAATCTTCAGCCTTAGAAACAGGCTTCTTATTTGACACACATTTAGAGACAGACTGAAATACTTTTCAAAGACCACAGAGACCAGCAGGTGCCATCTTTGCACTTTCCCTCTGCCTTATTCTAGGTTGTCACAAAGAATGTCACTTGTTAAATCAGTAAACAAAGGATGTTGCAGCCATCAAGCTGTCAGCTACTGCAGCCTCCCCAACCCCCTGCACCCACAGGTGCACCCTGAGGGATTCAGGATGGAGAAAACAGGATACTGGACCTAGACAGTTAAGATGCATATCAAAGGAATGATTTCAATAAGCGCAGACACTTGCATCTTCCCACACATAGAAAAGTGCTATATTATTAACTTGAGATGTCTGGTTTTTCTTTAATTAACAGTAATCCTTTGATGTTCTGTTTGTTTTTGCAAAAACTCCTATATATCCTGGCTCTTCCCTTACCTCTAAGGAACAGTTCCTCAGAGCTATCTGAGAGGCTGTCCCCTGGGCTTAAGTCCTCAGTATGCCTGCCGAATAAAACATAATTCTCAATTTTTAGTTTGTGCATTTTTTTCAGTTGACATTGGTATCTCCCAGAAAAGAGTCTGTGCACACATCTGGCACCCTGACTTTTGAGGCTGCTGCCCAAAGGACACATCTCTTGATAGCCTGGCTCTGGTGGTCAGCAGTGCTTGTTTTCACAGGTTCAATGGGATGGTAGCAAACAAAGAAACAGTTCTCAACTGGCTATCACACCAGGTCTCAGAGCAGAGGGAGCAGAAAGAAATTCCCATCTTAAAGTTTTCTCATGGAAGAGGTATATTTGCGTACTTTAAAAGCTGTTGGCTGAGGGTCCAGCTTCCAATCAGACTAAATCTATGTTTTAACTGAGATCTTCCCCTGTAGGAACCTGGTGGTTTTGGCACACCCTCAACTGGGAGCCACTAAAAATGAACTAGGTTGCTTGGACAATCACAAAGGTTTGAGAGACAACAAAGACCTAGGGTGAGGTCAAAACATAGTGATCATCCCCTGCATGTGGCCACTCCTTCAAGACTAGGAGAGGTAGCTGTTTTCTCTAATGCATAAAAACCAACAAAGAGTATCAAGGAAAATGAAGAAAGAAGAATATTTTCCAGATGAAAGAAAAAGATAAAGCCTCAGAAGAAGACCTTAATGAAATGGAGATAAGCAATTTAGCTTATACCTTACAAAATAAGTCATAAAACTACTTGCTGAGGTCAGGAGATCAGCACATGAGCTAAGTGAGAATTTCAACAAAGAAACAGAAAATATAAGAAAATACCAAACAGAAATCAGAGCTGAAGAATACAATAACTGAACCGAAAAATACAATAGAAAGGTTCAACAGAAGACCAGATTAAGCTGAAGAAGTGATCAGAAGACTCAAAATAAGGCAAAGGAATTCATCAAATCAGAGTAGGAAAAAAATAAAGGAATGAAAAAGTGAAAATAGCGTAAGGGACTTATGGGACAATATCAAGTGGACCAATATTCACATTATAGGGGTCCAAAAATGAAAGGAAGAAGAAAAAAGGGCAGAAAACTGGTTTGAAAAAATTATGGCCAATTAATTCCCTAACGTGGGGAAGGAAACATCCCTCCAGACCCAAGAAGACAGTAAAGTTCCAAATAAGATGAATCCGAAGAGACTCTCAACAGGACACATTATAATTAACTTATCAAAAGTTAAAAACAAGGAGACAGTCTTAAAAGCAACAAGAGAAAAACAACTTGTTAAGTATAAGGGAACCCTCATAAGACTATCAGCAGGTTTTTCAGCATAAACTTTGCAGTCCAGAAAGGAGTGGCACAATATATTCAAACTTTAGGAAGAAGAAAAAAAACTACCAACCAACAATACTCTACCTGGCAAATTTGTTCTTCAGATTAGAAGAAGAGATAAAGAGTTTTCCAGAAAGGCCAAAACTAAAGGAGTTTTTCACCACTAGGGCCTTAAAGGAAATGTTAAAAGAACTTCTTTAAGATAAAACAAAATAACAGTAATTAGTAACAGGAAAATATGTGAAAGTATAAATCTCACTGGTAAAGGTAAATATGTAAAATTTATAATAATCTAATGTTGTAAGGGTGGTTAATCACTTATAAAACTAGTATGAAATTTAAAAGAGAAAAGTAGTAAAAATAACAACTACAGTAACTTGTTAATAGATACACAAGATAAGAAGAAGTGACATTGAAAAGAAAATGGGGGAGGGAAATAAAAATGTAGAGCTTTTATCTTGAGCTCAAGATGGTGAAGTAGAAGAATGTGGACTCATCCCTTCTTATGGAAACACCAAAATCACAACTAATTGCTGAACAACCATGGACAGAAAAATGCTAGAACCTACCAAAAAAGATACCCTACAGCCTAAGACAAAGATGAAGCCACAATGAGAGGTTAGGAGGGGCACAATCATGATAAGATCAAACACCATACCAGCCAGGTGGGTGACCCATGGACTGGAGAGCAATTGTGCCACAGAGGCCCTCTCACAGAAGTGAAAGTCCTGAGCCCCATGTCAGTCTTCCCAGACTGGGGGTCCAGCAATGGGAGGAGGAGCTCCCAGAGAATCTGGCTTTGAAAGCCTGTGGGGTTTGATCACAGAAAATCCATGGGACTGGAGGAAACAGAGACTCCATTCTTGAAGGGGCCACAGAAGGTTCTGTGTGGACCAGAACCCAAGGGAAAAAAAGCAGTGACCTCATAAAAGACAGGGCCAGACCTACCTGCTAATATTGGAGGGTATCCTGTAGAGGCAGGGGTGGCTGTGGCTCACTGTGGGGACAAAGACACTGGCAGTGGCAGTTCTGGGGAGTATTCATTTAGTGTAAGCTCTCCCAGAGGCTGCCATTAGCCCCACCCAAAAGTGTTGGGTGCCCCAGGCCAAACAACAAACAGGGCAGGAACACAGCCCCACCCATCAGCAGACAGGCTGCTTAAAGTGTTCTTGAGCATGGCCCTACCCACAAGAGGGACAAGACCAAGCTCCACTCACCAGTGGAGTCCGTTTATCAGGAAACCTCCACAACCTCTTACACACCCTCAACCACCAGAGGACAGAGAAGCAAGAACTACAATTCTGCAGCCTGTGGAACAGAAACCACAATCACAGAACGTTAGACAAAATGAGAAGGCAGAGGAATACCTCCCAGATGAAGGAACAAGATAAAACCCCAGAAAAACAACTAAGAGAAGTGGAGATAGGCAATCTGCTGGAAAAAGAATTCAGAATACTGATAGTGAAGATGATCCAAGATGCTGGAAAAAGAATGGAGGCAAGGATTGAGAAGGTTCAAGAAATGTCTAGCAAAGACTTAGAAGAATTAAGAACAAACAAACAGAGATGAACAATACAATAACTGAAGTGAAAAATAGGCTAGAAGGAATCAATAGCAGAATAACTGAGGCAGAAGAACGAATAAGTGACTTGGAGGACAGAATGGTAGAAATCACTGCTGCAGAACAGAATAAAGAAAAAAGAATGAGAAGAAATGAAGACTGCCAAAGAGATCTCTGGGACAACATTAAATGCACCAACATTTGCATTACAGGGGTCCCAGAAGGAGAAGAGAGAGAGAAATGACCTGAGAAAATATTTGAAGAGATTATAGTCGAGAACGTCCTTAACACGGGAAAGGAAATAGCCACACAAGTCCAGGAAGCACAGAGAGTCCCAGGCAGGATTAATCCAAGGAGAAACATGCCAAGACACACAGTAATCAAACTGACAAAAATTAAAGATAAAGAAAAAAATACTAAAAGCAACAAGGGAAAAGCAACAAATAACATACAAGGGAACTCCCAAAAGGTTAACAGCTGATTTATCAGCAGAAACTCTGCAGGCAAGAAGGGAGTGGCACAATATATTAAAGTGATGAAAGGGAAAAACCTACAACCAAGAATACTCTACTGAGCAAGGCTTTAATTCAGATTCAATGGAGAAATCAAAAGCTTTACAGAGAAGCAAAAACTAAGAGAATTCAGCATCACCAGACGAGCTTTGCAACAAATGCTAAAGGAACTTCACTAAGCAGAAAAGAATACACCACAACTAAAAACTGGAAAATTACTAATGGAAAAGCTCACTGGTAAAGGCAAACAAACAGTAAATATAGGAAATCATCTGTACAAAATATGGTATCAAAACCAGCAATTGTGAGAAGAGGAGAGCACAAATGCAGGATATTGGAAAGGCATTTGAAATGAAAAGACAAGCAACTTAAAACAATCTTGCTTATATATAGACTGCTATATCAAAACCTCATGGTAAATGCAAACTGAAACTACAATAGATACACACATAAAGCAGAAAAAGCAACCCAAACACAACACTAAAGTTAGCCATCAAATCACAAGAGAACAAAAGAGGAAGGGAAGAAAAAAGACCAACAAAAACAAACACAAAACAATTAACAAAATGGCAATAAATACATATATATCAATAATTACTTTAAATGTAAACAGATTAATTGCTCCATCCAAAAGACAGAGACTGGCTGAACAGATACAAAAACAAGACTCATATATCTTCTGTCTGCAAGAGACCCACTTCAGATCTAGGGACACATACAGACTGAAAATTAGGGGATGGAAAAACTGTTCCATGCAAATGAAAATCAAAAGAAAGCTGGAGTCACAATACTCATATCAGACAAAATATACTTTAAAATAAAGACTTTACAAGAGACAAAGAAAGACATTACATAATGATCAAGGGAACAATCCAAGAAGAAGATATAAGAATTGTAAATATATATGCACCCAAATAAGAGTACCTCAATATATAAGACAAATATTAACAGCCATAAAGGGAGAAATCGACAGGAACACAATATTAGTGGGGTACTTTAACACCCCAATTTCATCAGTGGACAGATCATTCAGACAGAAAATCAATAAGGAAACACAGGCCTTAAATGACACATTAGACCAGGTGGACTTAACTGACATTTACAGAGCATCCCATCCAAAAGCAGAAGAATACACATTCCTCTCAAGTGCACATGAAACATTCTCCAGGATTGACCACTGGGCCACAAAGTGAGCCTCAGGAAATTTAAGAAAACTGAAATCATATCAAGCATCTTTTCTGATCACAGCACTATGAGATTAGAAATCAACTAAAAGTAAAAAACGGTAAAAAAACACAAACACATAGAGACTAAACAATATCCTACTAAACAAACAATGGAAAGAGGAAATCAGAAAAATACCTAGAGGCAGTTTAGACGGTCTGGAATAAAAAGAAGTTTGGTGGTCACAGAGAGGGGGTCTGGAAAGCACCTGGCAAGCGGCTCTCCAGATTAAAGAACTTGACTGAAGTTACGGAACTTCTGGGTAGAGAGGCTTAAAATTTGGATGCATACCGTTTCTCTAAAAGGATCTTGGTTCACGAGTCAGGGGTTGGGCTGAAGCTCCTGTGATGGGAGCTCTGAGTCCAAACCACTGGACTAAGTGAGAACCTCAGACCCCAGGGAATATTCATTGGAGTGAGGTCTCCCAGAGGTCCTCATCTCTGCACCAAGACTTAGCTCTACTCAACAGCCTACAAACTCCATTGTTGGAAGCCTCAGGCCAAACAACCACTAAGACAGGAACAAAATCCCACTCACAAAAAAACAAAATGAGATGGCAAAAAAATATGTCACAGATGAAGGAGCAAGGTAAAAACTTATAGGACCAATAAATGAAGAGAAAACAGGGAATCTACCTGAAAAAGAATTCAAAGCAATGATAGTAAAGATGATCCAGAATCTCAGAAATAGAATGGAGGCACGGATTGAGAAAACACAAGAAATGTTTAACAAAGATCTAGAAGAACTAAAGAACAAACAAACAGAGATGAGCAACACAATAACTGAAATGAAAAATACACTGGAAGGAATGAATAACCAAGGCAGAAGAACAAATAAGTGAGCTGGAAGACAAAATGGTGGAAATAACTGCTGAGGAGCAGAATAACGAAAAAAGAATGAAAAGAATTGAAGACAATCTCAGAGACCTCTGGGGCAACACTAAACGCACCAACATTTGAATGATAGGGGTCCCAGAAGAAGAAGAGAAAAACAAAGGGTCTGAGAATATATTTCAAGGGATTATGGTGGAAAACTTCCTTAATATGGGAAAGGAAATAGTCACCCAAGTCCAGGAAGCACAGAGAGTACAATAAAGGATACACCCTAGGGCAAACACACCAAGACACATATTAATCAATCTAACAAAAATTAAATTCAAAGAAAAAAATATTAAAAGCAGCAAGGGAAAAACAAAAAGTAACATACAAAGAAGTCCCCATAAGGTTATCAGCTGATTTTTCAGCAGAAACTCTGCAGGCCAGAGGGAGTGGCAGGATATACTTAAAGTGATGAAAGAGAAAAACCTACAACCAAGATTACTCTACCCAGCAAGGATCTCATTCAGATTCAATGGAGAGGTGGGAAACACAAGAGAAGAAAAAGACCCACAAAAACAAACCCAAAACAATTAAGAAAATGGTAATAGGAACATACATATTGATAATAACCTTGAATGTAAATGGATTAAATGTCCCAACCAAAAGATACTGACTGGCTGAATGGATACAAAAACAAGACCCATATATATACTGTCTTCAAGAGACCCACTTCAGAATGAGGGACACATACTGACTGAAAATGAAGGGATGGAAATAGATATTCCATGCAAACGGAAATCAAAAGAAAGCTGGAGTAGCAATACTCATATCAGATACATAGCCTTTAAAATAAAGACTGTTACAAGAGATAAGGAAGGATATTACCTAATGATCAAGAGATCAATCCAAGAAAAAGATATAATAATTATAAATGTTTATGTACCCAACAAAGGAGCACCACAATACATAAGGCAAATGCTAACAACCATGAAAGGGGAAATCGACAGTAATACAATAATAGCAGGGGACTTTAACACCCCACTTACACCAATGGACAGATCATCCAAAGAGAAAATAAATACAGAAACACAAGGTTTAAATGACACAATAAACCAGATAGGTTTAATTATTATTTACAGAACATTCCACCCTTAGGTGGTAGAATACACTTTCTTCTCAAGTGCAAACGGAACATTCTCCAGAATAGATCATATCTTGGGTCACAAATAAAGCCTCAGAAAATTTAAGAAAATTGAAATTGTATCCAGCATCTTTTCTGACCACAATGCTATGAGACTGGAAATCAATTACAGGAAAAAGACTACAAAAAACACAAATACATGGAGGCTAAACAGTACAGTATGAAATAACCAAGATATCACTGAAAAATCAAAGAAGAAATGTAAAAATACACAGAAACAAATGAAAACGAAAACTTGCCCCCTAAAACCTCTGAAATGCAGCAAAAGCAGTTCTGAGAGGGAAGTTTATAGCAATTCAATTTCACCTCAAGAAACAAGAAAAATCTCAAATAAACAATCTACCCTACACCTAAAGCAACTAGAGAAAGAAGAACAAAGAAAATCCAAAACAGTAGAAGGAAAGACATCAGCAAAGATCAATAAAACTAAATCTGGTTCTTTGAGAAGATAAACAAAATTGAACCCTTGGCCAGACTCATCAGGAGAAAAAGGGAGAGGTCGCAAATCAGTAAAATTAGAAATGAAAAAGGAGAAATCACAACTGACACCACAAAACTACAAAGGATTATAAGAGACTACTACAAACAACTATATGCCAATAAAATGGACAGTCACAAAGAAATGGACAAATTCTTGGAAAGCTACAATTTTCCAAGACTGAACATGGAAGAATTAGAAAGTATAAACAGACCTATCACAAGTAACGAAATTGAAACTGTAATTAAAAATCTTCCAACAAACAGAAGTCCAGGACCAGATGGCTTCACAGGTGAATTCTATCAAACATTTAGAGAAAACCTAACACCTATCCTTCTCAAACTCTTCCAAAATACTGCAGAGGGAGGAACACCCCCAAATTCATTCTACGAAGCTACCATCACCCTGATACCAAAATCAGAAAAAGATATCACACACAAAAAATTATAGACCCATATCACTGATGAACATAGATGCAAAAATCCTGAACAAAATACTAGCAAACAGAATCCAACAACATATTAAAAGGATCATACACCATGATCAAGTGGGATTTATCCCAGGGATGCAAGGATTCTTCAATACATGCAAATCAATCAATGTGATACACCATATTAACAAATTAAGGAATAAAAACCATATGAAGTTGTGTTGGGAAAACTGGACAGCTACATGTAAAAGAATGAACTTAGAACACTCCCTAACACCATACACAAAAATAAACTCAAAACAGATTAAAGACCTAAATGTAAGACCGGACACTATAAAACTCTTAGAGGAAAACATAGGAAAAACGCTCTTTGACATAAATCACAGCAAAATCTTTTTTGACCCACCTCCTAGGGCAATGAAAATAAAAATAAAAATAAACAAATGGGACCTAATTAAACTTAAAAGCTTTTGCACAGCAAAGGAAACCATAAACAAGACGAAATGACAACCCTCAGAATGGGAGTAAATATTTGCAAATGAAACAACAGACAAATGATTAATCTCCAAAATATACAAACAGCTCATGGAGCTCAATATCAAAAAACAAACAAGTCTCAAATTCTTTTTAAAGACTGAAATAATATCAAGCATGTTATCCAACTACAATGGTAGTAAACTAGAAATCAATTACAAGCCGAAAACTGGAAAATTTAAATATGTGGAGATTAAACAAAATGCTCCTGAACAACCACGGGTTAAAGAAGAAATCAAAAGAGAAAAAAATATCTTGAGACAAAAGAAAATGGAAATAACAACATAACAAGACTTAAGGGATGTAGCAAAAACAGTTCTAAAAGGGAAATTCATGGTGATAAATGCCTACGTCAATAAACAAAAGATCTCAAATAAAGTAACTTTACACCTCAAGGAACTAGAATGAGAACGAACTGAGCCTACAGATAGATGAAATAAAATAACAAATTTCAGAGCAGAAATCAATAAAATAGAAAATGAAAAGATTAATAAAACTAAGAACTGCTTTCTGGAAAAGATAAAACAAAATTAACAAACTTATTTAGATCCAACAACAACAACAATTAAAAGAAAGGACTCAAATAATAAAATCATAAATGAAAGAGGAGACACTACAATTGATACCACAGAAATACAAGTGAACATAAGACAGTACTCTGAACACCAACGAAGTGGACAACCTAGAATTTATGGAAAATTCCTAGAAACTACAACCTACAAGACTAATCCATGAAGAAATAGAAAATATGAACAGACTGATAATTAGTAAGAAGATCAAATCAGTAATCAAGTACTTCCCAAAAAGTCTAGGACCAATGACTTCACTGATGAATTCTACCAAATATTTAAAGAAAGTTAATATAAATCCTTCTCAAACTCTTCCAAAAAACAGAAGATGAGGAAACACTTCAAAACGCCTTTTATAAAACCAGCATTACCTTGATACAAAAACCAGACAAGAACACAAGAAAAGAAAATTACAGGCCAGTAACCCTGATGAACATAGATTTAAAAATCCTCAACAAAATATTAACAAACTGAATTCAACAATACATTAAAAGAATCATATAGCATGATCAAGTAGGATTTATTCCAAGGATAAGGATGGTTCAACATAACACAAATCAGTCAATGAGATATACTATATTAACAAAATGAAGGGTAAAAATCATATAATCATTGATATGAACGCAGAAAAAGCATTTGCAAAAATTCACATCCATTTATGTCTAAAAATTTGTAACAAACGGGTATGAAGAGAATGTACCTCAACATAATAAAGGCCATGTATGACAAGCTTACAGCTAATATCACATTCAATGATGAAAAGCTGAAAGCTTTTTCTCCAAGATCAGGAACAAGAGAAAGATGCCCACTCTCACCACTTTTATTCAACATAATATTGGTAATATTTGCTAGAGCCAATGGACAAGAAAAAGAAAAGAAAAAGAAATAAAAAGCATTCAAAACTGAAAGGAACAATTAAAATGGTCTTTATCTGCTTATAACATAATATTATATATAGAAAACACTAAAGATTCCACTGTTGCCAAAAAAACTGTACAATAAATAAATTCAGGTAAAGGATACATAACCATATAGAAAAATAAGTTGCATTTCTATACACTAATAATGAACTGTCAGAATAAGAAATTAAGGAGACAACCTTATTTACAATTGTATCAAAAAGAATAAAATACCTAGAAATAAGTTTAACCAAAGAGGTGAAATACCTGTACACTAAAAACTATAGGACATTAATAAAAGAAATTGAAGACACAAATAAATGGGAAGATAGTCCATGATAATGGATTGGAATAATTAATATTGTTAAAATGCCCATTCTAGTCAGAGTCATCTGCATATTCAATGCAATCCCTGTGAAAATTCCAATGATATTTTTCACAGAAATAGAAAAAAAATTATAAAATTGGTATGGAACCACAACAATACCCAAATGGCAAAGACAATATTGAGAAAAAAGAACAGAGCTGGAGGCATCATATTTCATAATCTCAAACAACATTAAAGATATAGTAATCAAAACAGTATGATATTGACATAAAAACAGACACATAGACCAATGGAACAGAAAAGAAAGCCCAGAAATAAACCCATACATATTTGGTCAATTAATTTATGACAAAGGAGCCAGGAATATACAATGGAGAAAGGACAGTCCTTTTAATAAATAGTGCTGGGAAAACTGAACAGCCACACATAAAAGAATGAAAAATGGACCCCTATCTTATATCATACATAAAAATTAACTCAAAGTGGGTTAAAGACTTGAATATAAGACCTGAAACCAAAAAACGAGTAGAAAAATACACAAGTGGCAAAATCTTTGACATACATCTTGGCAATGATTTTTTGAATTTGACACCAAAAGCAAAGGCAACTAAAGGAAATATAAACAAGTGGGACTACATCGAACTGAAAAGCTTTTCACAGAACAGAAAGCCATCAAAAAATTGAAAAGCTAACCTACTGAATGGAAGAAAATATCTGTAAATCATGTATCTGATAAGGGGTTAATAGCCAAAATATATAAATAACTCATATAACTCAAAGTGAAAAAACAACAATCCCACTAAAAAATGGGCAGACAACCTGAACAGACATTTTTCCAAAGAAGATCTACAGGCAGCCAACAGGTACAGAAAAAGATGCTTAACAAAATGAATCAACAAGGAAATTCAAATCAAAACCACATCTGTGAGAATAGCTAGCATCAGAAACATAAGTAAAAAGAAGCCTTGGCAAGGATGTGGAGAAAAGGGAACCCGGGTGCACTGTTGGTGGGAATGGAAATTGTTCAGCTGCTATCGAAAAACAGAATGGGGTTTCCTCAAAAAAATTAAAAATAGGGTAAATCCTGAGTTCTCATCACAAGGAATTTTTTTCTATTTCTTTAATTTTGTACCTATATGAGATGATGGATGTTCACTGTACTTATTATGCTAATCATTTCATGATGTATGTAAGTCAAATCATTATGATGTATACCTTAAACTCATACTTGCTGTATGTCAATTATATCTCAATAAAAACGGAAGAAAAAATTAAAAATAGAACTACCATATGATCCAGCAATTCCACTTCTGGTATTTTTCCAAGGAAAAGAAGACACTAACTCAAAAAGATTATCCTCACCACCATGTTCACTGAAGCATTATTTACAATAGCCAAGACATGGAAACAACCTATGTGTCCATCAATGGATGAATAAAGAAGATGTGGTATATATATATATATATATATATTTATATATTTATATATATATATATTTATATATATATATACACACACACACACACACGGTATACTATTCAGCCATAAAAAGTAAGGAAATCCTACCAACTGCAACAACATGGATGGACCTTGAGGGCATAATGCTAAGTGAAATAAGTCAGGCACAGAAAGAAAAATACCGTATGATCTCACTTATACATGTAATCTGAAAAAAAATTCATAAATAGAATAGATTAGTGGTTGCTAGAGTTGGGGGGTGGGGTATGGGCAAAATTAGGGAAGGTGGTAAAAATGTAGAAACTTCCAATTATAAAATAAATAAGTCCTGGGTATGTAATGTACAGGATGGTGACTATAGTTAATAATACTGTATTTTATATTTGAAAGTTTCTAGACAGTATATCTTAAAATTTCTCATCCAAAGAAAAAGAATTTGTAACTGTGTGGTGATCCATGTTAACTAGACTTATTGTGGCGATCTTTTCACAGTGGGCACACATATCAAATCACTATGTTGTACACTTTAAATAACTGTTATATGTCAATTATACCTCTATAAAAATAATAGTTTCCTTTTCGAGGGTGGCAGCGAGCACAGACAGAGCACCATGAAGGCCTCGGGCACACTTCCAGAATACAAAGTGGTGGGGTGCTGCCTGCTGACCCCCAAATGCGGCATGTCTCCCCTCTACTGCATGCGAATCTTTGCACCTAATCATGTTGCCAAGTCCTACTTCTGGTACTTTGTGTCTCACCTGAAGAAGATGAGAGAGTATTCAGGGGAAATTGTCTACTGTAGACATGTGTTGGAGAAATTTCCCCTGCGGGTGAAGAACTTTGGCTTCTGGCTGCGCTATGACTTCCACAGCACTGAAAGTACCGGGACCTGACCACAGCCAGTGCAGTCACCCAGTGCTACCGAGACATGGGCGCCTGGCACCGTGCCTGGGCCCACTCGATCCACATCACAAAAGCAGAAGAGATCGCAGCCAGCAAGTGCTGTCGACCAGCAGTCAAGCAGTTCCATGACTCCAAGATCAAGTTCCCACTGCCCTACCAGGTTCTCTGTTGCCAGCACAAGCCACACCTCACCACTAAGAGGCCCAACACCTTCTTTTAGATGCAGGCCCTCCCTGTCCCCAGGTCTGCCCAAATAAAACTCATTGGGAAAACCGGAAAAAAAAATTATTATATCCTCCAAGATGTTCTTCTTTCCTATTCCATTCCACATCCAACATAAGGATCTTGGAATACCCCTAATTACCCGTGCCCCACTATCTGCCATCCAAGAGGAGTTTTTGTTTGGTTTGATTTTTGGTTTTGGTTTGCTTGTTTGCTATCTCTTCATTAATTCTGCCTCAGTAGGAATTACCTGTCCCAAAGTTTCCCAACCAGTAGGCAGGTATAGCTCAGCTCCTCTACTGCTCCAATCCCTTTCTTCCTCTCTTATTGTGACTCCTGCCTTGGTCTCTCTTGTAAAATTTAAGATTTTAGCCAGGGTTCCACTATGCCTTTAGCCCTGTCTAGGCATCACAAATTAAAAGCTGATGCCTGCTCTACCTAAAGAACTCATAGCACCTGATACCCTTCAGGTTCCACCAGTGAGCTTATTTTCTTTTCTGACTTGCTCTAGACACATTCAAGCTGCCATAGATGTAGAGATTGTTTTTTAAGGATTCTAACCTGCTCATGATTCGTTCTTTAAGAGGATATATCTATATTATTCTTACTTAGGAAATATGAGTTATTTAAAGGAGTAACAGGATAGCATCTAATATTACTGACCACACTCCCTTCCTTGAAAATCTCTCCCATTTTTCTTTCCTATGACACCATTCTTTGAGTACTCCCAAATCTCTCTAGCAGCTCATTTTCTCTCTCTTTTTTGATGGTAAACAATATTTATTTTCACTGATTAGCAAACAAAAGGAAAATTATTAATATATAATTCAGTTTTGTTTATTCTGATTTTATTTACTGTATTAATTACTGAAATCTAACAGAATCTTGGAAAGCAAACTTTTAATGGAAATAGTTGATTTACAATATTATTTAGTTTAGGTGTACAGCATAGTAATTCAGTATTTTTGCAGATTATACTCCGTTATAAGTTATTACAAGATAATGGTGCTAATTACCTGTGCTATACAATACACCCTTGTTGCTTATCTATTTTATACTTAGTCATTTGTATCTCTTAACCCCACACCCCTAATTTGTTCCTCCCTGCTTTCCTATCCCCACTGGTAACCACAAGTTTGTTTGCTATATCTATGAGTCTATTTCTGTTTTGCATATGCATTCATATGTATTATGTTTTAGATTCTACACATAAATGATATCATATACTATTTTTCTTTCTCTGCCTGACTTATTTCAGTAAGCATAATATCCTCTAGGGCCATAGGGCCATCAACATTGCTGCAAATGGCTAAGTAATATTCCATTGTGTGTGTGTGTGTGTGTGTGTGTGTGTGTGTGTGTGTGTGTGTGTATCTCCCACATCTTCTTTATTCATTACTTTGTTGATGGGCACTAGGGTTGCTTCCATGTCTTGGCTAGTATAAATAGTGCTGCTATAAATTTCGGGGCACATGTTACTTTGCAAATTAGTGTTTTCTTTTTCTCCTGATAGATATACTAAAGTGGGATTGCTGGAAATGTTAATTCTATTTTTAGTTTTTTAAGGAACTTCCATACTGTTTTCCATAGTGGCTGCACCAATTTACATTCTCACCAACACTGTACAAGTGTCCCCTTTTCTCCACATCCTCTCCAACATTTGTTATTTGTAGACTTTTTGATGATAGCCATTCTGACAGGTGTGAGGTGATATCTCATTGCTGTTTTGATTTGCACTTCTCTAATAATTAGTGATGTTGAGCATCTTCTCATGGGCCTGTTGGCCATCTGTATGTCTTCTTTGGAAAAAAATTCTGTTCAGGTCTTTGATCATTTTTTGATTGGTTATTTGGTTTTTTTGATATTGAGTTGTATGAGCTGTTTACGTATTTTTTTGATATTAATCCCTTGTTGATTGCATCATTTCTAAATATTTTGTCCCATTCTGCTGGTTGGCTTTTCGTTTTGCCAATGGTTTTATTTGCTGTGGAAAAGGTTTTAAATTTAATTAGGTCCCATTTATTTATTGTTGATTCTATTTCTTTTGCCTTCGGAGACATACCCCCCAAAATATTGCTACAATTTATGTCAAAGGGTATTCTGCCTATGTTCTCTTCTAGGAGTTTTATTGTTTCATGTCTTACATTTAGGTCTTAAACCATTTTGAGTTTATTTTTGAATACGGTGTGAGGAAATATTCTAATCTCATTATTTTATGTGTAGCTGTCTAGTTTGGCCAGCACCACTTGTTGAAGAGACTCTCTTTTCTCCACTGTATATTCTTGCCTCTTCTGTCATAGATTAATTTATCATAGTTCTGTGGGTTTCTTTCTGGGCTCTCTATTCTGTTCCATTTATCTATGTGTCTGTTTTTGTGCCAGTACCATGCTGTTTTGAATACTTCAGTTTTGTTGTATTCCCTGAAGTCTGAGAGGGTAATTCCTCTGGCTTTGTTATTTTTCTCAAGATTGCTTTGGCAACTCAGGGTCTTCTGTGGTTCCATACAAATTTTAGGATTATCTGGTCTAGTCCTGTGAAAAATGTCATGAGTGTTTGATAGGGATTACATGAAATCTGTAGATTGCTTTGGGTGCTATGGCCATTTTAACAATATTAATTCTTCAAAGCCACAAATGTGATATCTTTCCATTTCTTTGTATCATGTTCAATTTCCTTCATCAATGTTTTATAGCTTTCAGAGTATAGGTCTCTCATCTTCTTAAGTTTATTCCTAGGTATTTTATTCTTTTTGGTGTGATTTTTAAATGAGATTTTAAAAAATGTTCTCTTGTATCCTGCCACCTTGCTGCATTCATTAGTTCTAGTAGTTTTTGTGTGAGACTTTAGGGTTCTCTATATAAAGTATCATTTCATCTGCAACTAATGACCATTTTACCTCTTTCCTTCCAATTTGGATAACTTTCATTTCTTTTTCTTGTCTGATTTCTGTGGCTAGGGCTTCCAGTACTATGGTACATCAAAGCAGCAAGAGTGAACATCCCTATCTTGTTCCTGAATTTAGTGAGATGGCTTTCAGTTTTTCACCATTGAGTATGACATTGACCATAGGTTTGCCACAAATAGGCTTTATTATGTTGAAATATTTTCCCTCTATACCCACTTTGATGAGAGTTTTTACCATGAATGGATGTTGAATTTTATCAAATGCTTTTTCTGCATATATTGAGCAGATCATGTGATTTTTTATCTTTCCTTTTGCTAATGTGATATACCACATTGGTTGATTTGCAAATGTTGAACCATCCTTTTGAACCTGGAATGAATCCAACTTGATTATGGTGTATGATCCTTTTTATATATTGTTGGATTTGGCTTGCTAATGTTGTGTTGAGGATTCTGCCATGTATATTCATCAAAAATATTTGGCCTGTAATTTTCTTTTTTGTACTGTCTTTGTCTGGTTTTGGTATCAGGGTAATGGTGGCCTTGTAGAATGAATTTGGGAGTGTTACCTACTCTTCCATTTTTTGGAATAGTTTGAGAAGGATAGGTATTAGTTCTTCTTAATATGTTTGGTAAAATTCCCCTGTGAAGCCATCTTGCCTTGGACTTTTATTTGTAGGGGGTTTTTCAAGTTACAGATTTTATTTCACTCCTAGTGATTGGTCTGTTAAAGGTGTTTCTTCTGGACTCAGTCTTGGCAGGCTGTATGTTTCTAGAAATTTGTCCTTTCTTCGAGGTTGTCCAATTTGTTGGCATATAACTGTTCAGAGAATTCTCTTATAATTTCTTTGTATCTCTGTGGTATCAGTTTTTATTTCTCCTGTTTCATTTCTTGTTTTGTTTATTTCAGTTTTCTCTCTTTTCTTCTTGGTGAACCCAGCTAAATGATCATCAATTTTGTTTATCTTTTCAGAAAAACAGCTCTTAGTTTAATTGATCTTTTCCATTGTTTTTTTAATCTCTATTTTCTCTCTGATCTTTATTATTTCCTTCCTTCTGCTGACTTTGATCTCTGTTTTTCTTTTTCTAATTCTTTTAGGTGGTAGGCTGTTTGAGATTTTTGTTTCCTGAGGAAATCCTGTATCACTATAAACTTCCTTCTTAGAACTGACTTTGCAACATCCCATGTATTTTGAAAAGTTTTGTTTCCCTTTTTATTTGTCTCAAGGTACTTTCTGATTTCCTCTTTGATTTCATTGTTTATCCATTTGTTTTTCAGTAGCATGTCATTTAGTCTTCACGTGTTTGTTCTTTTCCCATATTTCTTTCTGTAGTTGATTTCTAGTTTCATCCAGTTGTGTTCTGAAAAAAATGCTTGATGCAATTTCTATCCTCTGAAATTTGTTGAAGCTTGTTTTGTGGTCTAGTATGTGATCTATCCTGGAGAATGTTCTGTGTTCAATTGAAAGGAATGTGTATTCTGTTGTTTTTGGATGTATTATCCCATAGATATCTACTAAGTTTAACTGGTCTAGTGTGTCCTTAAGACCACTCTTCCTTTATTGATTTTCTGTATGGATAATCTGTCCATTGATGTCAGTTAGGTGTTAAAGTCCCCTACTATTATTATATTATTGTCCCTTTCTTCCTTTAAGTGTTAGTATTTGATTTATATATTTAGGTGCTCCTGTTTTGGGTACAAATATGTTAACAAGTATAATATCCTCTTCTTGTTTGATCCCTTTATCATTATATAATACCCTTCTTTGTCTTCTGTTATATTCTTTGCTGTGAAGTCTCTTTTGTCTGATATGAGTATTGCTACTCCCACTTTCTTGTTGTTTCCATTTGCATGAAATATAATTTTCCATCCCCTCACTTTTATTCTGTACATGTCTTTTGCCCTAAAGTGAGTCTCCTGTAAGCAGCATATTGAGGGTCTTGGTTTTTACCCAATCAGCCACCCTATGTCTTTTGATCGAACACTGACATTTAAAGTAATTATTGATAGGTATGTACTTATTGCCACTTTATCACTTGTTTTCCAGTTGTTTCTGTAGTTCTCTGTTCATTTTTTCTTTTTGTTTCTACCATTGTGGTTTCATGAGTTTCTTTAGTAATTCCTTGGTTTCCTTGCTATTTGCTTTTTGTGTAGCTATTATAGGCTTTTGACTTGTGGTTTCCATGAGGATCACATATGTTGACCCATAATTATATCTACAGTAAGTCCCCTACATACAAATGAGTTCTGTTCTGAGAGCTTGTTCAGAAGTCCAATTTGTTTGTAAGTCCAACAAAGTTAGCCTGGGTACCCAACTAACACAATCAGCTATACAGTACTGTACTGTAATAGGTTTATAATACTTTTCACACAAATAATACATAAAAAGCAAACAAACACAAAAGTAAAGAAAACATTTTTAATCTTACAGTACAGTACCTTGAAAAGTACAGTAGTACAGTACAACAGCTGGCATACAGGGGCTGGCATTTAGTGAACAGGCAAGAAGAATTACTGACTGGAGGAGGGAGAGGAGGTGGGAGATGGTAGAGCTGAAGGATGATCAGCCATAGGAGTGGAGGGCAAGCTGCAATTTTACACATGCCTGACATTGATGACAAAATTCTGGTTCCTTGCTGGATTCAATTCTATCTACCCTCTTGAACAAAAGATCCAGTGATGTCTGGGGGGTAGTAGCTCTTTTTTTCTCATCATAGATGACACAGTAGCACTGGATTGCATTCTGAACGGCTGCTGCAACTTTCATGTACTAAGTTCGGGTCCTGTGCCTCAAAAACTAACAGTGCCTCCTCAAATAAAGAAAATCCCCTTACCAAATTTCCTGCATTGTGAATCTCTTTGGTTCTTCAGTTACTTCTTCTTCCTCTTTTCTCTCTTCATCCTTTCTCTGGGCTTCTAATTCTATTGTTATTGCGTGGTGCTTCTTAGCAGTACCAGCTACATCACCACTGCTTTTATGCTTGCTTCCAGACATCCTGGGCTTGAAATAAAGACACTGTACTACTATACTCTATACAGTACTGTAAAGTACACAAAAGCACAACCACTTTTAGAAGACGCATGCATGTGACAATGTATGCCAGACACATGAACTAATTTATGTGATTGGACACGTGAATGCATATTCACATCTTTGAAAGTTCTCAACTTGAAGGTTCGTATGTAGGGGACTTACTGTACTTGTTTTAAACTGACAGTCATTTAATTTCAAACACATTTTAAAATATCTACATTTTTTACTCCCTTCTCTTACATTTTGTGGGGTTTTTTTATGTTATATTTTACGTCTTTGTGCTCATTCCTTAACTGTTTATTGTTTCGTGTCCTAGTATGTGGCCTATCCTAGAGAATGTCCCATGTGCTCTTGAAAAGAATGTGTATTATTTTTTGAATGACTGAATCATACATCCTTATTATGAGCAGGGATTACAACTTAGGTAACCAATGTTTATATATGTTTTAGTATTGTTAAATATATAACTATTTTCACCTATAACACAATTAAACCTAAAGAAATTTCATCTTGGAATAAATTTTATAGGACTTATAGAAAGAACTTTGAATGCATCTATATTGGTTTGACTAAAATAAGGCACATTACAGTTTCTGAAATGTTAATTTTATTTCTCAATCTAAGCTATAATTTCCCCAGAGTAAAAAAAATATATTAAAAAAAAGTTACCCTAAAAAGAAAATTTTCAGAAAGAGCTAACCTTAAATCAAAGTATATTTCAAATACTAAAATAAGACATGATAATACAACTTGCTTAATTGGAAAGATAATGTAAGATGTACTTTACCTCACCACTTCCAAAGTCCCATGATTGCTTAGAACACAATTCTTCCAAAGGGATATTACCCCTAAGGGTTTTAAATAAGACAGTATTAGAGTGTGTTTTATTTCCTCTGAAAATTATTGTTCTAAATTATGATTCCCAAAGTTGGTTAAAGATCAGAATTATAAGAGAACTTTTTTAAAAGATAAGGATTCATAAGCTCTATCTTAAGGAGCTTATTTATTTTGTGTAGGTCAAACTTAATATTTTGTATTTTAAAATCACCCTTGGGCTTCCCTGGTGGTGTAGTGGTTAAGAATCCACCTGACAATGCAGGGGACATGGATTCGATCCCTGGTCCAGGAAGATCCCACATGCCACAGAGCAACTAAGCCCATGTGCCACAACTACTAAGCTTGCACTTTAGAGACCACAAGCCACAACTACTGAAGCCCTCATGCCTAGAGCCCATGCTCTGCAACAAGAGAAGCCACCACAATGAGAAGCCTGTGCACTGCAATGAAGAGAAGCCCCTGCTCACTGCAACTAGAGAAAGCCCATGTGCAGCAATGAAGACCCAATGCAGCCAAAAATAAATAAATAAATAAATAAATAAATAAGGAAAAAAAAACCCCTCAAGTGATGAGGATCTTCACACAGGTTTGGAAGCCATGTTCTAAATCACTTTCAAAAAATATGTTTTAAAATTCAAGTTTCAACATCCTGTTTTTCATTCATAAGTTTCTGAATATTTGGAGGTTTGACAACAAAGAACCTAAGTTGTTGATTTTATTAAATAAGTGGTGAATCTATTTTTTAATTAATTTGTTGTGCCAATGCCATAAAAATGGCAACTAATAATTCTTTGTATTAATAGATATTTTACATATTTCCATAAGAAAGTACTTCCAAAATAAAAATCTATTCTAATTCATGATTTTCAATTACGAAGATCTGATTAAATCATAATTGTTACTGAGAAAATTAGGCATATTCTAAAACTACAAGTTTTCTTTAATTTCCTATAATGTCAGTCCCATAAATTGTTGATATGCTTGTTTATGCCATTAACATTTGAATTCCATTACTCCCTTGTTCTGATTCTATATTAACCAAGCAACCTTCCCATGGCAAGCTGCCAAAAGGTAGAAAATATTCAGTAAGAAAATTATGCCAGTAAGCATTCCTATATATGTCACCTTTCTATTTCTTATTATAAATTAATAAATTGACATTCTGGTGGGTAAATAAATTTCCTGAACACATAAGTCAGTTTTCTCAAATCTAATTAACACTATGATTCAGATAAGAAGATATTTTTGCACTGGTGAATATGAGGACCAAACTCTCAGCTAGGGTGATATTACCAAGGTCTGACAATTGATTTTTGAGGCCAGTCTGCCCACCCTCAGTCAGCATTATGCCTACCTCACTTTGTACCAGTTTAATCCTTAAACAAGCATTATATTAGATCCCAATTTGCATTCCCCAAATTTACCTAAAAACTTACATATGGTTCACTGAATATTTCTGGTTTTTTTTCTGGGATGTCTTCTCTTGGTAATCACTTTCAAATTTTCCTTTAAAAATAAAAGTATGCATTGAAATAAAACTTTAGCATAGACAATTTCTATTTTTTAATTTGAAGTTTATTAGCATGACCCATATAGAGGGATGCCACTGGTCCACAATGTCATATAATAGAATGTCATTCTATTTTTAATTTCATGTTCCTCCAAACACACCCCCCCACACGGATATTCATTAAAACTGAAAACAAACAAACAAAAAGCCCCAATAGATTATTACACTTTCCATCTATAACACCAACCTTTTTTATCAGAGCTGGCTGGGTAACAATCCTTCTCAAAAAATGTACTAAAATTCTTTATTTCATTATTGTTGTACTCTTTCTGACAATTCTTGTTTGGTCGACACTTTTCTGGAAAACTTGATTTATTAAAAGTAGAATTACTAGAAGTCAACTCTGGATCTGTAAAAATACTTCTAATGCATCAATCAGTGAAATGGTTTTTATCAGAACTAATGACTGCACTGTCATAACCACACTTGTCAAAGGTTTTCTTCATCTTCTGTTGATCTATGTTTAATAAGTTGATCATATTTTCACTAATAAAAGAGTCACAATTATCTGATAGAAGGCTTGGGGTTTGCTGGTTCATATCTTCATTAGAAAATTTTTTTCTGTTTTCTCCCCAAATATGTTGTAATGAATTTTTTTCAGTAATGAAGTCTGACTGTCTTCTTTCATCCATGCTTCCACAATATTCACCTACAACTATAGCAGGTCTCCTAGTAAGGAAATTTCTGTTTTCTGGACTTTAGGATAAATAAAAGCATATTTAGCAAGGAAAGCATAGAGCATTCTCATTTAGAAACACGTGAAGTTAAATTCTTACAGAACATATTGAGTAGCTGCTAACATTTAAGTAGACCATGTTTACATTTTTAAAATTTAAATAAATAATACTGCTTTGGGTGGAAATTTGTCTAATATCCTCTTCTAATACCTTAGTGAATATAAAAATAATCTACACTTAGTTTAGTACTGCAACATGAAAAACTAGTATGTGGTTCAATTTACTGTTTTATTAACAAAACAAAATATGACCAATCTATAGTATCTTCCATAATAACGTCTAGAGAATTACCTAAGCAAACACTGTACATAAATGCCACTCCATTTAACCAGAGAAAGACACTTTGAAGACTGTTCAGAAAAAATAATTACCCTTAGTGTTAAAATGTCAAATAAAATTGTTATGAGAACATTAAATCAGATATTTCTCAACCTAACAAGGAACTCAACCTAACAAACTATCTCTGAAGTTCCCAAGGAAGAGCAATATAACTACAAATGCATACGTAATAAAGCCAAGAGATAAGATGGATTAGATGAAAATGTTAGACAAGACAGCTTGAAAATTCCCTTCTAATGCATAATTATTATAAATTATTATAAATCATAATTCTAAGTTATGTCCAACTTGTATTAAAGAATCAAAGTTATCTGGAAAGTAATTAGAAATCAAGGTATTATGAATTTTGTTGCCTTTGACTATCTACAAATTTACTTTGGGTTGGTTTTGTTCCAGAGATTGGAGGTACCAAAGAAATTTAGAAGAAACATAGACTGCTGAAATTCTGATTGAGATCCAATTTTATTTGTAATTAATTTATTAAATATTTAATGAGCAAATACACCTACTCTGTTCTAGGCAGTGAGCCATGTGTTGGGGACAGAGAGATAAAATATTTCAGTTTGGTATTAAGGAGAGAGAGATGTTTTGTCCATGAATGCACACAGATCATTATCCTACATTATTTCTCAATATGGGTCTTATTGGTATTTTGGGCAGAAAAATGCTACTCTGTTATTACCAAAAGGCATAACCTATAGTATGCAATAATATACACCATTAACACCAGAGAAATTTCTATTACTCTAAATGAGAAAATAAATTTAAAAGCACTTAGTAAGTTAGAAAGCATACTACAAAATGTAAATCATCATTTTAAAAGGGTATCTTAAGCATTCAGACTCAGGATAATCACTAACTCAAAAGATGTGGGCAATACAGAAGTGTATAGTGCACAGTCATTGCTCACAAGAAACAGTCTAGAAGAGGCAAGAAAAAATTAGAAAGTGAAAAGTGCTATCCTACAGTAAATTGTTACTATAGTACATAGAAAGAAGAAATTCTTTTGATTGAGAAAAATCAGGCAGGTGGCATTTGAGTTGGGGACAAAATGTTGGGAAGAATTGTTACTTGTACAAATGACAGAGAGAAATGATGCTAAAAATTTAAAAGTCTTATTAAGACAAATCCATCCAGTTTCTTTAACAATTTAATTTTTCCTATAGATAAATATAAAATTCTTGAAAATTATGTACCAAAATAGGGATAAATTTATTATCTCAATAAAGAGTATTCAACAGATATTTAATGTATGCCTACTATGTGGTAAGGAGACAATGCAGCTTATATTCCAGTGAACAAATATATTAAACAAATAAGATAATTAACCATTAATAAGTACAATGAATAAAATAAATAAAGAATTAAACAAATAAAGATAATTATAGTGCCTTTACAAATGCTACAAAATCACGTAATGGAATAACATGTCGGAGGTCCTGTTTCAGATAGCTTGGTCAGGAAAGTCCCTAATAAGGAAGTGATAAATAAGCTAAAAGTACAGAATGGTTAGACATGTGAAGAAAGGAGTAAGCACACCCTGGGGAATGGAATAATAACAAATGCACCATTTATCTATGTGTCTGTTTTTGTGCCAGTACCATGCTGTTTTGAATACTTCAGTTTTGTTGTATTCCCTGAAGTCTGAGAGGGTAATTCCTCTGGCTTTGTTATTTTTCTCAAGATTGCTTTGGCAACTCAGGGTCTTCTGTGGTTCCATACAAATTTTAGGATTATCTGGTCTAGTCCTGTGAAAAATGTCATGAGTGTTTGATAGGGATTACATGAAATCTGTAGATTGCTTTGGGTGCTATGGCCATTTTAACAATATTAATTCTTCAAAGCCACAAATGTGATATCTTTCCATTTCTTTGTATCATGTTCAATTTCCTTCATCAATGTTTTATAGCTTTCAGAGTATAGGTCTCTCATCTTCTTAAGTTTATTCCTAGGTATTTTATTCTTTTTGGTGTGATTTTTAAATGAGATTTTAAAAAATGTTCTCTTGTATCCTGCCACCTTGCTGCATTCATTAGTTCTAGTAGTTTTTGTGTGAGACTTTAGGGTTCTCTATATAAAGTATCATTTCATCTGCAACTAATGACCATTTTACCTCTTTCCTTCCAATTTGGATAACTTTCATTTCTTTTTCTTGTCTGATTTCTGTGGCTAGGGCTTCCAGTACTATGGTACATCAAAGCAGCAAGAGTGAACATCCCTATCTTGTTCCTGAATTTAGTGAGATGGCTTTCAGTTTTTCACCATTGAGTATGACATTGACCATAGGTTTGCCACAAATAGGCTTTATTATGTTGAAATATTTTCCCTCTATACCCACTTTGATGAGAGTTTTTACCATGAATGGATGTTGAATTTTATCAAATGCTTTTTCTGCATATATTGAGCAGATCATGTGATTTTTTATCTTTCCTTTTGCTAATGTGATATACCACATTGGTTGATTTGCAAATGTTGAACCATCCTTTTGAACCTGGAATGAATCCAACTTGATTATGGTGTATGATCCTTTTTATATATTGTTGGATTTGGCTTGCTAATGTTGTGTTGAGGATTCTGCCATGTATATTCATCAAAAATATTTGGCCTGTAATTTTCTTTTTTGTACTGTCTTTGTCTGGTTTTGGTATCAGGGTAATGGTGGCCTTGTAGAATGAATTTGGGAGTGTTACCTACTCTTCCATTTTTTGGAATAGTTTGAGAAGGATAGGTATTAGTTCTTCTTAATATGTTTGGTAAAATTCCCCTGTGAAGCCATCTTGCCTTGGACTTTTATTTGTAGGGGGTTTTTCAAGTTACAGATTTTATTTCACTCCTAGTGATTGGTCTGTTAAAGGTGTTTCTTCTGGACTCAGTCTTGGCAGGCTGTATGTTTCTAGAAATTTGTCCTTTCTTCGAGGTTGTCCAATTTGTTGGCATATAACTGTTCAGAGAATTCTCTTATAATTTCTTTGTATCTCTGTGGTATCAGTTTTTATTTCTCCTGTTTCATTTCTTGTTTTGTTTATTTCAGTTTTCTCTCTTTTCTTCTTGGTGAACCCAGCTAAATGATCATCAATTTTGTTTATCTTTTCAGAAAAACAGCTCTTAGTTTAATTGATCTTTTCCATTGTTTTTTTAATCTCTATTTTCTCTCTGATCTTTATTATTTCCTTCCTTCTGCTGACTTTGATCTCTGTTTTTCTTTTTCTAATTCTTTTAGGTGGTAGGCTGTTTGAGATTTTTGTTTCCTGAGGAAATCCTGTATCACTATAAACTTCCTTCTTAGAACTGACTTTGCAACATCCCATGTATTTTGAAAAGTTTTGTTTCCCTTTTTATTTGTCTCAAGGTACTTTCTGATTTCCTCTTTGATTTCATTGTTTATCCATTTGTTTTTCAGTAGCATGTCATTTAGTCTTCACGTGTTTGTTCTTTTCCCATATTTCTTTCTGTAGTTGATTTCTAGTTTCATCCAGTTGTGTTCTGAAAAAAATGCTTGATGCAATTTCTATCCTCTGAAATTTGTTGAAGCTTGTTTTGTGGTCTAGTATGTGATCTATCCTGGAGAATGTTCTGTGTTCAATTGAAAGGAATGTGTATTCTGTTGTTTTTGGATGTATTATCCCATAGATATCTACTAAGTTTAACTGGTCTAGTGTGTCCTTAAGACCACTCTTCCTTTATTGATTTTCTGTATGGATAATCTGTCCATTGATGTCAGTTAGGTGTTAAAGTCCCCTACTATTATTATATTATTGTCCCTTTCTTCCTTTAAGTGTTAGTATTTGATTTATATATTTAGGTGCTCCTGTTTTGGGTACAAATATGTTAACAAGTATAATATCCTCTTCTTGTTTGATCCCTTTATCATTATATAATACCCTTCTTTGTCTTCTGTTATATTCTTTGCTGTGAAGTCTCTTTTGTCTGATATGAGTATTGCTACTCCCACTTTCTTGTTGTTTCCATTTGCATGAAATATAATTTTCCATCCCCTCACTTTTATTCTGTACATGTCTTTTGCCCTAAAGTGAGTCTCCTGTAAGCAGCATATTGAGGGTCTTGGTTTTTACCCAATCAGCCACCCTATGTCTTTTGATCGAACACTGACATTTAAAGTAATTATTGATAGGTATGTACTTATTGCCACTTTATCACTTGTTTTCCAGTTGTTTCTGTAGTTCTCTGTTCATTTTTTCTTTTTGTTTCTACCATTGTGGTTTCATGAGTTTCTTTAGTAATTCCTTGGTTTCCTTGCTATTTGCTTTTTGTGTAGCTATTATAGGCTTTTGACTTGTGGTTTCCATGAGGATCACATATGTTGACCCATAATTATATCTACAGTAAGTCCCCTACATACAAATGAGTTCTGTTCTGAGAGCTTGTTCAGAAGTCCAATTTGTTTGTAAGTCCAACAAAGTTAGCCTGGGTACCCAACTAACACAATCAGCTATACAGTACTGTACTGTAATAGGTTTATAATACTTTTCACACAAATAATACATAAAAAGCAAACAAACACAAAAGTAAAGAAAACATTTTTAATCTTACAGTACAGTACCTTGAAAAGTACAGTAGTACAGTACAACAGCTGGCATACAGGGGCTGGCATTTAGTGAACAGGCAAGAAGAATTACTGACTGGAGGAGGGAGAGGAGGTGGGAGATGGTAGAGCTGAAGGATGATCAGCCATAGGAGTGGAGGGCAAGCTGCAATTTTACACATGCCTGACATTGATGACAAAATTCTGGTTCCTTGCTGGATTCAATTCTATCTACCCTCTTGAACAAAAGATCCAGTGATGTCTGGGGGGTAGTAGCTCTTTTTTTCTCATCATAGATGACACAGTAGCACTGGATTGCATTCTGAACGGCTGCTGCAACTTTCATGTACTAAGTTCGGGTCCTGTGCCTCAAAAACTAACAGTGCCTCCTCAAATAAAGAAAATCCCCTTACCAAATTTCCTGCATTGTGAATCTCTTTGGTTCTTCAGTTACTTCTTCTTCCTCTTTTCTCTCTTCATCCTTTCTCTGGGCTTCTAATTCTATTGTTATTGCGTGGTGCTTCTTAGCAGTACCAGCTACATCACCACTGCTTTTATGCTTGCTTCCAGACATCCTGGGCTTGAAATAAAGACACTGTACTACTATACTCTATACAGTACTGTAAAGTACACAAAAGCACAACCACTTTTAGAAGACGCATGCATGTGACAATGTATGCCAGACACATGAACTAATTTATGTGATTGGACACGTGAATGCATATTCACATCTTTGAAAGTTCTCAACTTGAAGGTTCGTATGTAGGGGACTTACTGTACTTGTTTTAAACTGACAGTCATTTAATTTCAAACACATTTTAAAATATCTACATTTTTTACTCCCTTCTCTTACATTTTGTGGGGTTTTTTTATGTTATATTTTACGTCTTTGTGCTCATTCCTTAACTGTTTATTGTTTCGTGTCCTAGTATGTGGCCTATCTTAGAGAATGTCCCATGTGCTCTTGAAAAGAATGTGTATTATTTTTTGAATGACTGAATCATACATCCTTATTATGAGCAGGGATTACAACTTAGGTAACCAATGTTTATATATGTTTTAGTATTGTTAAATATATAACTATTTTCACCTATAACACAATTAAACCTAAAGAAATTTCATCTTGGAATAAATTTTATAGGACTTATAGAAAGAACTTTGAATGCATCTATATTGGTTTGACTAAAATAAGGCACATTACAGTTTCTGAAATGTTAATTTTATTTCTCAATCTAAGCTATAATTTCCCCAGAGTAAAAAAAATATATTAAAAAAAAGTTACCCTAAAAAGAAAATTTTCAGAAAGAGCTAACCTTAAATCAAAGTATATTTCAAATACTAAAATAAGACATGATAATACAACTTGCTTAATTGGAAAGATAATGTAAGATGTACTTTACCTCACCACTTCCAAAGTCCCATGATTGCTTAGAACACAATTCTTCCAAAGGGATATTACCCCTAAGGGTTTTAAATAAGACAGTATTAGAGTGTGTTTTATTTCCTCTGAAAATTATTGTTCTAAATTATGATTCCCAAAGTTGGTTAAAGATCAGAATTATAAGAGAACTTTTTTAAAAGATAAGGATTCATAAGCTCTATCTTAAGGAGCTTATTTATTTTGTGTAGGTCAAACTTAATATTTTGTATTTTAAAATCACCCTTGGGCTTCCCTGGTGGTGTAGTGGTTAAGAATCCACCTGACAATGCAGGGGACATGGATTCGATCCCTGGTCCAGGAAGATCCCACATGCCACAGAGCAACTAAGCCCATGTGCCACAACTACTAAGCTTGCACTTTAGAGACCACAAGCCACAACTACTGAAGCCCTCATGCCTAGAGCCCATGCTCTGCAACAAGAGAAGCCACCACAATGAGAAGCCTGTGCACTGCAATGAAGAGAAGCCCCTGCTCACTGCAACTAGAGAAAGCCCATGTGCAGCAATGAAGACCCAATGCAGCCAAAAATAAATAAATAAATAAATAAATAAATAAGGAAAAAAAAACCCCTCAAGTGATGAGGATCTTCACACAGGTTTGGAAGCCATGTTCTAAATCACTTTCAAAAAATATGTTTTAAAATTCAAGTTTCAACATCCTGTTTTTCATTCATAAGTTTCTGAATATTTGGAGGTTTGACAACAAAGAACCTAAGTTGTTGATTTTATTAAATAAGTGGTGAATCTATTTTTTAATTAATTTGTTGTGCCAATGCCATAAAAATGGCAACTAATAATTCTTTGTATTAATAGATATTTTACATATTTCCATAAGAAAGTACTTCCAAAATAAAAATCTATTCTAATTCATGATTTTCAATTACGAAGATCTGATTAAATCATAATTGTTACTGAGAAAATTAGGCATATTCTAAAACTACAAGTTTTCTTTAATTTCCTATAATGTCAGTCCCATAAATTGTTGATATGCTTGTTTATGCCATTAACATTTGAATTCCATTACTCCCTTGTTCTGATTCTATATTAACCAAGCAACCTTCCCATGGCAAGCTGCCAAAAGGTAGAAAATATTCAGTAAGAAAATTATGCCAGTAAGCATTCCTATATATGTCACCTTTCTATTTCTTATTATAAATTAATAAATTGACATTCTGGTGGGTAAATAAATTTCCTGAACACATAAGTCAGTTTTCTCAAATCTAATTAACACTATGATTCAGATAAGAAGATATTTTTGCACTGGTGAATATGAGGACCAAACTCTCAGCTAGGGTGATATTACCAAGGTCTGACAATTGATTTTTGAGGCCAGTCTGCCCACCCTCAGTCAGCATTATGCCTACCTCACTTTGTACCAGTTTAATCCTTAAACAAGCATTATATTAGATCCCAATTTGCATTCCCCAAATTTACCTAAAAACTTACATATGGTTCACTGAATATTTCTGGTTTTTTTTCTGGGATGTCTTCTCTTGGTAATCACTTTCAAATTTTCCTTTAAAAATAAAAGTATGCATTGAAATAAAACTTTAGCATAGACAATTTCTATTTTTTAATTTGAAGTTTATTAGCATGACCCATATAGAGGGATGCCACTGGTCCACAATGTCATATAATAGAATGTCATTCTATTTTTAATTTCATGTTCCTCCAAACACACCCCCCCACACGGATATTCATTAAAACTGAAAACAAACAAACAAAAAGCCCCAATAGATTATTACACTTTCCATCTATAACACCAACCTTTTTTATCAGAGCTGGCTGGGTAACAATCCTTCTCAAAAAATGTACTAAAATTCTTTATTTCATTATTGTTGTACTCTTTCTGACAATTCTTGTTTGGTCGACACTTTTCTGGAAAACTTGATTTATTAAAAGTAGAATTACTAGAAGTCAACTCTGGATCTGTAAAAATACTTCTAATGCATCAATCAGTGAAATGGTTTTTATCAGAACTAATGACTGCACTGTCATAACCACACTTGTCAAAGGTTTTCTTCATCTTCTGTTGATCTATGTTTAATAAGTTGATCATATTTTCACTAATAAAAGAGTCACAATTATCTGATAGAAGGCTTGGGGTTTGCTGGTTCATATCTTCATTAGAAAATTTTTTTCTGTTTTCTCCCCAAATATGTTGTAATGAATTTTTTTCAGTAATGAAGTCTGACTGTCTTCTTTCATCCATGCTTCCACAATATTCACCTACAACTATAGCAGGTCTCCTAGTAAGGAAATTTCTGTTTTCTGGACTTTAGGATAAATAAAAGCATATTTAGCAAGGAAAGCATAGAGCATTCTCATTTAGAAACACGTGAAGTTAAATTCTTACAGAACATATTGAGTAGCTGCTAACATTTAAGTAGACCATGTTTACATTTTTAAAATTTAAATAAATAATACTGCTTTGGGTGGAAATTTGTCTAATATCCTCTTCTAATACCTTAGTGAATATAAAAATAATCTACACTTAGTTTAGTACTGCAACATGAAAAACTAGTATGTGGTTCAATTTACTGTTTTATTAACAAAACAAAATATGACCAATCTATAGTATCTTCCATAATAACGTCTAGAGAATTACCTAAGCAAACACTGTACATAAATGCCACTCCATTTAACCAGAGAAAGACACTTTGAAGACTGTTCAGAAAAAATAATTACCCTTAGTGTTAAAATGTCAAATAAAATTGTTATGAGAACATTAAATCAGATATTTCTCAACCTAACAAGGAACTCAACCTAACAAACTATCTCTGAAGTTCCCAAGGAAGAGCAATATAACTACAAATGCATACGTAATAAAGCCAAGAGATAAGATGGATTAGATGAAAATGTTAGACAAGACAGCTTGAAAATTCCCTTCTAATGCATAATTATTATAAATTATTATAAATCATAATTCTAAGTTATGTCCAACTTGTATTAAAGAATCAAAGTTATCTGGAAAGTAATTAGAAATCAAGGTATTATGAATTTTGTTGCCTTTGACTATCTACAAATTTACTTTGGGTTGGTTTTGTTCCAGAGATTGGAGGTACCAAAGAAATTTAGAAGAAACATAGACTGCTGAAATTCTGATTGAGATCCAATTTTATTTGTAATTAATTTATTAAATATTTAATGAGCAAATACACCTACTCTGTTCTAGGCAGTGAGCCATGTGTTGGGGACAGAGAGATAAAATATTTCAGTTTGGTATTAAGGAGAGAGAGATGTTTTGTCCATGAATGCACACAGATCATTATCCTACATTATTTCTCAATATGGGTCTTATTGGTATTTTGGGCAGAAAAATGCTACTCTGTTATTACCAAAAGGCATAACCTATAGTATGCAATAATATACACCATTAACACCAGAGAAATTTCTATTACTCTAAATGAGAAAATAAATTTAAAAGCACTTAGTAAGTTAGAAAGCATACTACAAAATGTAAATCATCATTTTAAAAGGGTATCTTAAGCATTCAGACTCAGGATAATCACTAACTCAAAAGATGTGGGCAATACAGAAGTGTATAGTGCACAGTCATTGCTCACAAGAAACAGTCTAGAAGAGGCAAGAAAAAATTAGAAAGTGAAAAGTGCTATCCTACAGTAAATTGTTACTATAGTACATAGAAAGAAGAAATTCTTTTGATTGAGAAAAATCAGGCAGGTGGCATTTGAGTTGGGGACAAAATGTTGGGAAGAATTGTTACTTGTACAAATGACAGAGAGAAATGATGCTAAAAATTTAAAAGTCTTATTAAGACAAATCCATCCAGTTTCTTTAACAATTTAATTTTTCCTATAGATAAATATAAAATTCTTGAAAATTATGTACCAAAATAGGGATAAATTTATTATCTCAATAAAGAGTATTCAACAGATATTTAATGTATGCCTACTATGTGGTAAGGAGACAATGCAGCTTATATTCCAGTGAACAAATATATTAAACAAATAAGATAATTAACCATTAATAAGTACAATGAATAAAATAAATAAAGAATTAAACAAATAAAGATAATTATAGTGCCTTTACAAATGCTACAAAATCACGTAATGGAATAACATGTCGGAGGTCCTGTTTCAGATAGCTTGGTCAGGAAAGTCCCTAATAAGGAAGTGATAAATAAGCTAAAAGTACAGAATGGTTAGACATGTGAAGAAAGGAGTAAGCACACCCTGGGGAATGGAATAATAACAAATGCAAGGTCTGCAGCATGTTTGGGAAATGAAAAGAAGAGGAATAAAGCTAGATTAGAATCAGTAACAGAAAACTTATGACTTAAGGCTTAAAAGGTACAAAAGGGCCAAAAATCATGCAGAGCTTTATTTCTGAAAAGAGCAATAAGAAACATTGAAAGGTTCCAAGTACAAAAGTGAAATCGACTGCTTTCTGCCTTGGAAAATATCAGTCTGATTGCTGGGTGCATATGAATTTCAGGTCTTCTGACTACCCAAATGAAGTAAAAAGGACCAGATTTATCCTCCCAACTGACCAAATTAAAAAACTAGACAAAATACATGAGACAATGATTTTCAGACATGGGCCATCAGGTAGAACAGGATGATGATCCCTGAGGGAGAGAAAACAAATCAAATGAACCCTATAACTGCTCCTAGCTTGCTACCTTGAGAGTGTATCCAAGCCACAGAATATTTGAATACTTGGAGGGGAAACCTAGTCAGAGCCCACAGATCACCCTTCTTGAGGAAATAGGGCTGGGGGTTCAGGGAGACTACAGAAAATAGAGTTCACAGGGCAGAGTACCATGAAGGAGGGTGTTTCAAAAAGAGGAAGCTCCAGAGATATTCAGAGAGTTCTCAAATCTTTAACAAGTACTGACCAGCACATAAATATGAAGCAATTAGTCCAGGCTGGGAAAAGAACCACCCACCATGAGAATATGGAACAATTCCAGGAACTCACACAAGGATGGGAAAATTTTGTGTTCTCATCAACCAGAGTGGAAAACCTTGTAATTCAAAGGAAATTGGAGAGGACTCAGAAGAGTATAGCCTCAGCAGAGGGCAAATAAACCACAGACTGAAGGTGTATCTGGTCCTGCTTAACAAAGTTTAAAGCAACCCTCAGTAAAATCATACTACTTCCAAGTAACTAAACTGTATCCCAGAACAAAGCTTAAGATGATTTATAGGAATACAAGATTTCCAGAAACTAAAAAGATAGTTCACAATGTATAGAATCTAAACAAAATTCGCAAGAATGCAAAGAAGCAGAAAGTTAAAATCTGTAATGAGGAGGAAAATCAGTTATTAGAAATAGACTAAGAAATGACACAAAATGATATAATTTATAGACAAAGACATTAAAAGAGTTATCCTAACTATATTCCCTATATTCAAGAAGCTAAAGGAAAGATTGAGCATGTTGAATAGATACAAGGAAAATAAAAAGTTAAATCAAACTTCTAGAGATGAAAAATACACTGAATAAATTTACCAGTATTAGATACCAAAGAAGATACAATTAGTGAATTTGAAGATCTAACAATATATATAAAATGAAAGGAAAGGGAAAAAAATGGAAAATAAATAGAGAATTAGCAAACTGTTACAAAACTTCAGTTGGACTATTTTGCATATTATTTGGGATCCCAAAGACGAGAGGAGAGGAATCAGAAAAAATATTTGAAAAATTAATGACTGAATTTTTTCCAAATTTTTTAAAAATAATAAGTCCACAGATCCAAGAAGCTCAACACAGCCCAAACACAAGAAATAGGAAACAAACGTCCTAATCCTAATGGAGAGAAATCCACAGTAGAAAATCTGTGGTAGAGAACCCATGATGAAAAATCTTAAAAACAGAGAAAATTGTATATTATATATACAGAGATATTAAGATAAGAATGACAGCAAACTTCTAGTTGGAAGCAATGGTACTCAAAGACATTTTTCAAAAAGAAGAGAATAAAGACTTAAAAATATACAAGAGATGAATTAATCACCAGCAGACCCATACTATAAAAAAACGTTAAAGAAAGTCTTTTAAACAGAAGGAAAATGTCACCAGAGGTAAATCCAGATCTGCACAAAATAATGAAGACCACCAAAAATGATAAATTTGAACTAAATATAAAAAATTGTTTTCTTAATTTTTAACTCTCTCTAAAACAAAAAGAATAATGGATTTATAACATATATATAAGTAAAATGTATGACTACAACAACACAAAGGCTAAAAGAAGGAAATAGAAGCATACCATTATAAGTCTCATATTATATTTGGATTGGCATAATATAACTTGAAGATAGTCCATGATAAATTAAATTATATACTATAAAATCTAAAGCAATCACTGAAAAACAAAAAACAGAGTTATATCTAATAAGCCAACAAAAGGGGTAAATTAAGTCATAGAAAATACTCAAAAGGCAGAAAAAGAGGGAAGGGGAACAAAATTATATGGGACAAATAAAAAACAAATAGCAAGAGAACAGACTTACACCCAACCATATCAATTGTCACATTAAATGTAAACCATATTCTTAACAGTAATACATCTCAATAAATTTGAAAGGATTCAAATCACATAAAGTATCTTCCTTGTCCACCATATAATTAATTTAGAAAGATAACAGAAAAGTCTTGAGGTTTCTAGGAACCAAACAACAAACTTCTAAATAATTCATGGATTGTAAATGAAATCAAAAGGAAAATTAGAATTTTTTTAACTGAATGAAAATTAAAACAAAACATATCAAGCTTGTAGGATACAGCAAAAGCAGTGGTTAATGGGAAATTGATAGCACTAAACAAACACACACACACACACACACACACACACACACACACAGAAAAGAAAAAATGGTCTCAAATCAATGACCTCAGCTTTCACCTAAAAAACACAGAAAAAAAAGAGTAAATTAAATCCAAATTAAATAGACAAATGGAAATAAAAGCAGAATTCATTGAAATGAATACTAGAAAAATAAGAAATATGTGAAACTGAAAGTTAATTCGTTTAGAAGATAAGTGAAATTGGTAAGTCCCTAATCAGAAAAATCAGGAGAAAAAAGAAAGATGTTATCAATGAGAGAAAAGACATCACTACAGATATTAAAGATGTTAAATGCATTGTAAGGGGATATTATGAATAACTTGAAGTCAATAAATTCTACAACAGATTAAATGAATACTTTTTTTGTTCAATACAAATTATCAAATCTCACTAAAAATAATCTGACTAGCCTGTATCTAGTAAGAAATTAAATTTATAGTAAAAAAATAAACATTCCCACAAAAAGAACTCCTCAGTGATGAACTCTACCAGACATTTAAGGAGTAAATTATACCAAAGCTACACAAACTTTCAGAAAATTACATAGGAGGGATTACTTCCCAACTCATTCTATGACACTGGCATTAGGCTGATATCAAAATCAGACCAAGGTATTAAAATAAAAAGAAACCTAGAAAAAAATATCTTTCAAAAATTCCTAACAAAATTTTAGCAAATCAAATCCAAGAATGCATAACCAGGATAGCATGCTGTGACCAAGTGGGGTTTATCTCAGGAATACAAGACTGATTTAACATTTAAAAAATTAATCAATGAGAAGCAGGACCTCTGAAATTGATAGAGAAGCTTGGCAAATTCTTCCCCACTCTAAGTAACAACAGAACCAAATAACATTTGCAAAAAAACCTATTTCAGAATCTGGGGAGTGACCAAAGGTATACAATAAACTGAGAAGCAGGTAAAACTACTAAACCTTAGTAGGAAGAGTGGGAGTCTGTGGAGTTTTAGCCTTGGGCTGCTTCCCTCCATCCCCAGCTCCATGGCTGGTAGCACTACCAAGGCTAGGCAGTTTGGAGATGGGTATGGGGAAGCCCCATGCCCAGGGAATTTGTCAAAATCGATCACTATCTTGGTGGCAGACCATCAGGATAGGCTAACATTGTAGCTCCCTAAGGCTATAATACTTGAAGAAAGCAAAAAACGATCCAGAAATTTCATGGAGAGATCTAGAAAACAAATAGGCTTTCATAAACTCTCAGCCATCCCTTGTGGTCTGGAAAGCTGCAAACATGTATAAGGCTGTGAGCACACACAGGAGAGAGCAATCAGAAAAAATATGTAAAAAATATTTGAAAAATTAATGACTGAACTTTTTCCAAATTTTGTAAAAACAATAAGAAGTCCACAGATCCAAGACGCTCAACACAGTCCAAACACAAGAAATAGAAAACAAACATCCTAATCCTAATGGAGAGAAATCCACCATAAAAAATCTATGGTAGAGAATCCATGATAAAAGAATCTTAAAAACAGAGAAAATTATATATTATATATACACAGATATTAAGATAAGAATGACAGCAAACTTCTAGTTGGAAACAATGCCACTCAAAGACATTTTTCAAAATGTCTTTGAAAAATAACACTCATCCTGGCTGAATGTGAGGTATCCACTCATACCTGGCTGAATGTAAGGTCTTATGCCCAGGAGGAAGTCTTATTAGCTCAAGGTGTTTAAACACAACCTCCAAATAATCATTGTTTGACCTCTAAGCACTGCTTTACAGATTTAAATGTCTATATTAGAAGAGAAGAAAAATATCAAATCAATAAGTTAAGCTTACACCTTAAGAAACTAGAAAAAAAAGGAGGCCAAACTAAATCCAAAGTAAGTAGAAAAAGAAAATCATAAACATTAGGGCAGAAATCAATGGAATAGAAAAAAAAAATAGAGAAAATTGATGAAACTCAAAACTTAGCAAATAAAATGAGCAAATCTGTAGTTATACTGACCAAGAAAAAAAGTAGAAAAGACACAGATCTGGAATTAAACAGGTTAAACAAGGATATCAACACTTACCTTATAGAAATTAAAAGGACTTCAAGGGAATACTATGAACAACTTTATGCAAACAAATTGTACAACTTAGATGAAATGGATGAATTCCTATAAAAACACACATTAACACAAAGTACTCAAGAAGAAATTTTAAAATCTGATTAGACCTATAACAACTAAAAATAAAAATAATTATTAGTTAAAAGTCTTCCCACTAAGAAAAGCCCAGGTGCAAAAATACTTAAAGAAGAAATAACCAATCCTCCACAAATTCTTTCATTAAATAGAGGAGGAAACGCTTTCCAACTTGTTCTATGAAGCCAGGAGTATTACTCTGTTACCAAAGCCAGACAAAGACATCACAAGAAAAGAAAAATTCAGACCAATATTTCTCATGAATATAGATGTAAAAATCATTAAAAAAATCGCAAAATAAATCCAGCATTTTATGAAATGGGTTATGTAACATAATTAAGCAGCCTTTATCACAGGAAGGCAAGGTGGTTTAACATTTGAAAATAAGGTAATATATTATATATATTAATAGAATAAAGAAAAAACTACATGATAATCTCAAGGGACACAGAATGAGTATTTGACAAAAATCCATGATAAAAACGTTCAATAAACTAGGAATAGAGGGCAACCTGACAAACGGCACCTACAGAAAACCTAAAGCTAATATCATTCTTAATAGTGAAAGGCTAAATGCTTTTTCCCTAAGACTCGGAACAATGTAAACACGACCACTCTTGCCACTTCTATTCAGCACTGTATTAGAGGTTCAAGTCACTGCAGTCAGGCAACAAAAAGAAGCAAAAGGCATTCAGATTGAAAGGCAAAAGGTAAAAATATCTATATTTATAGCCAGTATAATCCAATATGGTGAAAATCCTAAAGAACTCATAAAACTACTAGTAGAACTAATAATACAGGAAGGTCAAAGGATACAATTTCAATATACAAAATTGTATAACTATATACTAGCAATGAATAATGCAAAAATAATATTAACAAAATAATTGCAAAGATATTGGCCTGTAATTTTCTTTTTTGGTAGTGTCTTTGTCTGGTTTTGGTATCAGAGTGATGGTGATGGCTTCATAGAATGTCTTTTGGAGTGTTCTTTCCTCTTCAATCTTTTGGAAGAGTTTGAGAAGGATCAGTACAAGTTCTTCTTTGTATGTTTGGTAGAATTCACCTCTGAAGCCATCTAGTCCTGGACTTATGTTTGTAGGGAGTTGTTTCTTGTTTTTGTTTTTTTTTTATTACAGATTCTATTTCATTTCTAGTGATTGGTCTGTTCAAGTTATCTATTTCTTCTTGACTCAGTCTTGGCAAGCTGTATGTTTCTAGAAAGTTGTCCATTTCTTCTGGGTTGTCAAATTTGTTGGCATATAATTGTTCATAGTAATCTCTTATGGATTTTTGTATTTCTGTGGTATTAATTATGATTTCTCCTTTCATTTCTTTTTTGTGTGTGTGTTTGTGGTACATGGGCCTCTCACTGTTGTGGCCTCTCCCGTTGCGAAGCACAGGCTCCGGATGCTCAGGCTCAGCAGCCACGGCTCACTGGCCTAGCCACTCCGCGGCATGTGGGATCTTCCCGGACCGGGGCACAAACCCATGTCCCTTGCATCGGCAGGCGGACTCTCAACCACTGCGCCACCAGGGAAGCCCATCTCCTTTCATTTCTTATTTTCGTCATTTGGGTCTTCTCTCTTTTCTTCGTGAGCCTGGCCAGAGGTTTGTCAATTTTGTTTACTCTTTCAAAGAAGCAACTCTTGGTTATACTGATTTTTTCTATTGTTTTTAATCTCTATTTTATTTATTTCCTCTCTGATTTTTATGATCTGCTTCCTTCTGCTAACTTTAGGTTTTGTTCTTTTTCTAATTCTTTTAGGTGGTGGGTTAGGTTGTTTATTTGACATTTGTCTTGTTTCTTAAAGAAGACCTGTACTGCTATGAACTTCTCTTTAAGAACTGCATCCCATAGATTTTGTTTGGTTGTGTTTTCATTGTCATTTGCCTCAAGGCATTTTTAAATTTCTTCCTTGATTTCATCATTGACCCATTGGTTTTTTAGTAAAAAGAAAATTACAGGCCAATATCTTTGATGACTATAGATGCAAAAATTTTCAACAAAGTATTAGCAAACCAAATCCAAGAACACATAAAAAAGACCATGCACCATGACCTAGTTGGATTCATCCCAGGGTCACAAGGATGGTTCAACATATGCAAATTAATCAATGTGATACACCACATCAACCAAAGAAAAGATAAAAACCACATGATCATCTCAATAGATTCAGAAAAAGCATCTGATAAAATTCAACATCCATTAATGATAAAAACCCTTATGAAAGTGGGTATAGAGGAAACATATCACAACATAATAAAAGCTTTTTTATGACAAACCCACAGCCAATATAATACTCAATGGTGAAAAGCTGAAAACCTTCCAGCTAAAATGTGGAACAAGACAAGGATGCCCACGCTCATCACTTCTCTTCAACATAGTATTGGAAGTCCTAACCACAGCAATCAGAAAAGGAAAAGAAATAAAAGGTATTCAAATTGGTAGGGAAGAGGTAAAATTGTCATTATATGCAGATGACATATTATATATAGAAAACCCTAAAGATGCCATACAAAAACTACTAGAATTGATAAATAAATTCAGCAAGGTAGTAGGATACAAGATTAACATACAGAAATCAGTT
>NC_041219.1:98814827-98840005 GCF_002837175.3 Physeter macrocephalus
GCAGGATACAAGATTAACATACAGAAATCAGTTGGATTTCTTTATACTAACAATGAAATATCAGAAAGGGAATGTAAAAAAATCAATATCTTTTAAAATCACATCAAAAAAAAAAAAACTTAGGGATCAACCTCATGCAGGAGGTGAAAGACATATGTTGAGAACTACAAAACATTAATAAAGGAAACCTTGAAAATAATGCAAAGAAACGGAAAGATATCCCATGTTCTTGGAATGGAAGAATTAATACTGTTAAAATGGCCACACTATCCAAAGCAATCTACAGATTTAATGTGATCCCTATCAAATTACCCATGACATTTTTCACAGAACTAGAATAATCCTAAAATTTATATGGAACCATGGGAGACCCAGAATTGCCAAAACAATCCTGAGGAAAAAGAAAAGAGCAGGAGGCATGACCCTCCCAGACTTCAGTCAATACTACAAAGCTACAGTAATCAACAGTGTGGTATCGGCACAAAAACAGACATACGGATCAATGGAACAGAATAGAGAGCCCAGAAATAAACCCACATGCTTATGGACAATTAATCTTTGACAAAGGAGGCAAGAATACACAATAAAAGACAGTCTCTTCAGCAAGTGGTATTGGAAATTTAGACAGCCACATGTAAATAAATGAAGTTAGAACACACCCTCACACCATACACAAAAATAAATTCAAAATGGCTTAACGACTTAAATATAAGACAAGACACCGTAAAACTCCTAGTAGAGAACATAGTTAAAACATTCTCTGACATAAATGGTACCAGTGTTTTCTTAGATCAGTCTCCCAAGGCAACAGAAATAAAGCAAAAATAAACAAATGGGACCTAATCAAACTTGTAAGCTTTTGCACAGCAAAGGAAACCATAAGCAAAATGAAAAGACAACCTATGGATTAGGAGAAAATATTTGCAAATGATACAACTTACAAGAGCTTAATTTCCAAAATATACAAACAGCTCCTACAATTCAGTAACAAAAAAAAATAACCCAATCAAAAAATGGGCAGAAGACCTAAATAGACAATTCTCCAAAGAAGACATACATATGGCCGATAGGCACATGAAAATATGCTCAACATATTAGCTCAATTTGCTAATTCTTAGCGAAATGCAAATCAAAACTACAATGAAGTATAACCTCACACCATTCAGAATGTTCATAATTAAAAAGGCTACAAATAAATGCTGGAGAGGTTGTGGAGAAAAGGGAACCCTCCTACACTACTGGTAGGAATGTAATTTGGTACAGCCACTCTGGACAACAGTATGGAGGTTCCTCAAAAAACCTAAAAATAGAGTTGCCATATGATCTAGCAATCCCACTCCTGGGCATATACCCAGAAAAAAATATAATTCAAAAAGATACCTGCACCCCTATATTCATAGCAGCACTATTTACAGTAGCCAAGACATGGAAACAACCTATATGTCCACTGATGGATGAATGGATTAAGATATAGATATATATATATAATGGAATATCAGTCAGCCATAAAAAAGAATAAAATAATGCCACTTGCAGCAACATGGATGGACCTAGAGATTATCACACTAAGTGAAGTAAGTCAGAAAGAGAGAGACATACCATATGATGTCACTTATATGTGGAATCTAAAATATGACACAAATGAACATATCTATGAAACAAAGAGACTCACAGACATAGAGAACAGACTTGTGGTTGGCAAGGGGGTGCTGGGGGGGGGAGGTAAGGATTGGGAGTTTGGGATTAGTAGATGTAAATTATTATATACAGGATGGATAAACAACAAGGTCCTACTGTACAGAACAGGGAACTATATTCAATATACTGTGATAAACCATATGGAAAAGAATATAAAAAAAATATATTTGTGTGTGTACATATATACATATATATGTATGTGTATAACTGAGACACTTTGCTGTACAGCAGAAATTAACACAGTATAAATCAACTATACTTCAATAAAACTTAAAAAAAAGAAAATAATTCCAATCACAACAGCATAAAAAGAATTAAATATGTAGGAATAAATTTAACAATATAACCCCGAGGCTTATACATTGAAAACTACTGTAAATTACTGAGAAAAATTAAAGAAGATGAAATACAATGGAATATTATTCAGCCATAAAAAGAAAATCCTTCTATTTGTGACAACATGAAAAAACATGGAGGATATTTTGCTAAGTGAAAAGTCAGACACAGAAAGACAAATACTGTATGATCTTACTTATATGTAGAATCTAAAAAGCCAAACTCAAATATGCAGAGAGTAGAATGGTGGTGCCAGGGGCTGGGAAGTGGGAGAAGTGGGAAGTATTGGTCAAAGGGTACAAATATCTAGTTATAAGATGAATAAGTTCTGGGGATCTAGTGTACAGCATGGTGACTATAGTTCTTAACACTATATTTACACTGGAAATTTGTTAACAGAGTAGATCTTAAGTGGTCTTACCACACATACAATAATGGTAACTATGTGAGGTGATGGATGTGTTAATTATCTTGATTGTGGTAATCATTTCAAAATATGTATGTATATTAAATCATCACAGTGAACACTTTAAATGTATACAATTTTTATTTGTCAGTTATGTCATTAAAGCTGGAGAGAAAGAAAAACACACTTCAAACACACTGGAAGGCTCTCTCATGTCCCTCCAAGTCCATACCTCTGAAAAGTAACTACCATTCTGATTACTGTTGCTATACATTATCTTAGCCTGTCTTTGAGCTTCATTTAAATTGAATTATACAATGGTTCTCTTTTTTGTGTTGAGATTTATTCACGTTCTTGCTTGCTATTACATATATTAGCAGTCCATTCTTTTTCTTTTCCGTGTACTATTCCATTATATGAATATTATATAATATTCTATTCTTAATGGACTTCTGGGTTAGTTCATGTTTGGGGCCATTAAGAATAAAGCTGCTATGACATACCAAAAAATCGATTAGGAGAAACATTTCATGCTCATGGATTACAAGAATCACTTTGTTAAAATTGTTAAATTTTATTGTTAAAATGTTAAAATTTCTCCCAAATTGATCTATAGATTCAACACAATCCCTATAAAAATCCAATTAAACATTTTTTTTCCCCCTGAAACTGACCGGCTGATCCTAAAACTTATATGAAAATGCAAAGGGCTAAGACAACCTAAAACATTTTTGAAAAAGAGAACAAATTGGAGGACTAATACAAGTCCCAATTTCAAAACGTATACTAAAGCTTTAGTATACAGTGTGACAAAGATAGACATGATTGATAAATAAAACAGAATTGAGATTACAGGGAAAAAAAAAACATATTTTTGGTCAATTAATTTTCAACAAAAGTCTCAAAGCACTCAGTGGGGAAAAGTTATTCTTCTCTTTCCACAAATGCAAATGATGAAATTAGATCCTTACCTCACACCATATATAAAAATTAACTCAAAAATATTAGATTGAGGGCTTCCCTTGTGGTGCAGTGGTTAAGAATCCGCCTGCCAATGCAGGGGGCACGGGTTCAAGCCCTGGTCCAGGAAGATCCCATACGCCACGGAGCAACTAAGCCCGTGCGTCACAACTACTGAGCCTGTGCTCTAGAGCCCACAAGCCACAACTACTGAACCCACATGCCACAGCTACTGAAGGCTGTGCGCCTAGAGCCTGTGCTCTGCAACAAGAGAAGCCACTGCAATGAGAAGTCTGTGCACCTCAACAAAGAGTAGCCCCCACTTGCCGCAACTAGAGAAAGCCCACGCACAGCAACAAAGACCCAACACAGCCAAAAATAAATAAATTAAATAAATAAATTAAAAAAAATAATAAAAAATATTAGATTTAAAACTACAAGACAGAAGAAAACATAAGAGACAATCTTCCTGATCTTGTCTTAGGCAAAGATTTGTTAACTCTGACACCATATGCATGATTCATAAATTTAAAAAATAAATTTGATTTCATCAAAATTAAAACCTTTGTAAAAATGTTTGGTGTCAAAAAGACACCATTAAGAAAATGAAAAGGGTAAGCATTTCACCAAAGATACATAAATGGCCAGTAAGCATATGAAAAGATGCCAACATCATTAGTCATTAGGGAAATGCAAAATTAAAACCCCAATGAAACACCATTACATGTTGACTAGAATGGTGTAAATTTTAAAAAACTGATTGTATCAAGTGTTGTCAAGTATGTGTTGCAAATGGAACTCTCACTCATTGCTCATGGGAATGTAAAAATGACACAAATCACTTGGGAAAACAGTTTGTCAGTTTCTTGAAAAGTTAAACATACACCTACCATATGACCCAGCTATTCCACTTGTAGATATTTACCCAAAATAAATGAAAGCATATGTCCAAACGAAGATTTCAGCATCAATGTTCATAGTAGCTTTATTTGGAATAGCCAAAACTGGGAGAAAAACACCCAAATGTCCATCAACAGATGAATAAATTGTGCTATGTCCACACAATGGAATACTATTCAGCAATAAAAAGAAACAGACTTATTGATACATACAATAAACAATACAGATGAATCTCAAAATAATTATGCTGAGTGAAAAAAGCTAAACGAAAAAAAGGGAGAACATATTGTATGATGCCACTTAAAGACTAATCAATAGTGACAGAAAGCAGATCAGCAGTTGTCTTGGGACGGGAGTAAGGGATGTGAAGTGACCAGAAGAAGCAATTGCAAAGGTGCCCAAGAAACTACTGGAGATGATAAATAAGTTCATTATTTTTAACACAGGTCAAAACTTATTGAAGTGCACATTTCAGATAAGTTCACTTTGTTGTACGTTGATTATACATTAATAAAGTTGTAAAAAAAATTTATCTCAGGACAAAGAGAAAACAAAAAGAACTGTTTTGCGGCTATTACAATTCTCCAGGCAAGAAGCAGCGGTTGCTTAGACTGGGATGGAACCCTTTGAGATGAAAATGTAAGTAAATAATTTTAAAGTTTATTAGAATACAGAAATGACAATACTTTGTTGGTGAAATGTATATTGGAAGATGAAGAAAAGGAAGGAATCAAGGACAACTTTTATTTTGGCTTAAGCAGCTGTGTGAATAGTGTTGCCTTTTACTAACATGAAGAAGACTGGGGTAGGATTACAGAGTCAAGGTTTCTCACCACAATTACCAAGAGTAATTCAAACTGGTTTGACAAGTTCAATGGATTTAAAACAAATAACTAGGGTTTACATACAGATATCTAGAAAATAAAAATAAGACACTGATCAACTATCATAAATATGAAAAAGAAATTAATATGATTATGACACAGCAAAAGAAACTAGTAATTCATGGAGATTATAAAACAGGTACAAAACACCTTGGCCCCAAATATGTTTTAAAATAAATAAATGAAAGGTAAATGTGCACATTAGAAAATAATTACTTATAAGTGTTATAGTGAAATGCTACATTTTACCGATAGTGTTTTTTTCTAGAAGTAATATTTAGGTCTGCTTATATTTCTAACAAAAAATATTTGTATCTATTAAAAGTCAAATTAATAATTCAAAGAAAGAGTGCTACAGGTTCTTTATTACATTCAACATCTTTGCTTACCTGTTTAATCTTTCAAGTAATGGTCCAAATTGTGCTGTTTCATATGATGGACTGAAAGTATCTTGACTTTCATTTAATTTAGAAACCAAGGAATCAGAATAATTAACACTACTGAGCTGCAAAAAGAAAGGAAGAGCCTGCCAAAGTGGTAAATGTACATATATAACAAGTTAAATTATTTGTCACAAATGCCATTTAAGTGAACATATATATACAAAAATGTATTATTTTAGTCTAAAAGAAAGTAATTGTGTCCTAATTGAAAACAAAATAAATACTGTTATAACAATGAAAGCAATAACAGTATTTGAGTAATTATTGAAATAACAGGGTTGATACTATGGTGAGCTAAACATTTTCTCAGATATTAAAAAAAAAGATGAAAAGAATACCCAGTACACCAGGATCTTGAGTAAATAAAAGTTAAATTTCTCTGACAAAAAATACATTATCTCTCCCAAGGAAACAGCTGTACTTATCTCAGTTTTTCCATTTACTGAGTAATTTTAGACTGCTACTTTAATATTTCCAAATATCAATATCATTGAATACAAAATGGGGAAAGTGTTGGAAGACTATTGTGAAAGGCAGTTGAGATAATCCAATTTATTAATGTGGAAAGTACCATATAAATATATTATATTGGCTCAGCACTAATCTATCCAGCAATAATAGTTTATATCTGTAGTATATATTTATCTACAAGTCATCAAATATAGAAATGACAAGTCCAGAGACAATCAGTGACAGAAATAGGAAAAAAAGAGGGGGAGACAAAAAGAGATACTGAAAGTCTTATAAAAAAAAGGTCTGAAGTGAGGGAGAGCTGAAAATAAAGTCTGATAATACATCTCACATCTCAGCCTCAGAGAGACAGTGACAGAGGTGCAGAGACAAAGGTGCATCCCTTGAAGTGAGAAACAAACAAACAAATCAAAAGAGAAGGGAATATTATATATGGGTTCAAATACTACTTCTCTAGGGAAAGGAGAAGTGAGCCCCAGACCACTTTTTCTTCTAACATGTTTTTTCAACTCATTTTCTTTTGTATCATATAATTTCATTTTAATTCTTCTCACTTTTCTTGAAATCCCTCCAAATAAACTATTAAATACTTCATTAAAAGGTCACAATGTGATAATATGCCTTGGACAGGGACATTAAACTCTCTTTTTCTCTTCTGTCATATTAAGAATAACATTATTTACCCCTCTGGAGATAATCACTAACCTGCAGTCTATAAGTAGGAGATTACAGAGCATTTCATTCTCTAGCCTATAAACTATTTAACAGAATAAGGATGAGTTATAAGTTGATCTAGGATGCAAGTTTTAGTCTTGTAAAATACAAACTGAATGGGTACTTGGATGTTTTTCACTGCATCTTTCAAAAATTATTGGGTCCTCAAATTAATAAGGCTAACACATATCACTGAAACATAATACTTCATTTTCTCTTTTCTGAAAAACAGAAAACATACTTTAATAAAATTGAATCATGTTATATATTATATATAACTATAATATAGCATGATACATAACTAAAATTTATAAATTTATAATTATAAATTAATTTAAAAATAAATACATAACTATGGCATAAAACTACTGCATGCTAAAAATGGGAGAAATTCAAAACTAAATATTCCTGTTAATAAGACAGTGTTTATATAACCATTTCCTATCATTATACATTAGTAATCTTTAATAATTTTATTTTTAAACTCTATATAAATTTAATTAAAAATCATTTCTTGGTATGTTTTATGGCAGATATATTTCAGAATTTTAAATTTTGGACATTTTCATATTTTTACTTTAGAGCACACAATGATTGAACAATATTTTAGCACTATACATCTCTATATATTTGTATAATTGAAGTGCATATAACCAGTTGTCATCTGACAAATCATAAAAAGAATCAAGCCATCACAACTCATACTTTAACAGGCTACTATGATATCACTAAGATTATGTGCTGCTATTCACAAGAGCCTTTCCATAACATGTCTACCGGGCTACCATGACATCACCAACTAGCTATTTACTGTGATTACAATCATATTACTGTGTAACACACTGAACGATTTTCAATTTCACTATCAATTTTATAAAAAATGATTTTTTTCAAAGATTTTTAAAGAACACTCCAGTTTTTGGATTCATAATCTTCTACAGTGCAGAGAATTAACTTTTTGACCTCTGAGGAACTATTACACTTAATTTATATCTTATTTTCGCTATATCTATAGCAATTCACAACTAGTATTTTTAAATCTATAAAAAGAGAAAGGAATATATCATAAAATATAATAATATCAAATGCTAAGAACTCGTGATCCAAAGATACCTGTTCATTCTGCTTCTCCTCATATGCAACTTTCTGAAGACTAGGTGCTATTCTGGGAATGAAATTTAATTTTGTAATATTTCTATTGGAAGATAATTCAGCTGAAAAAGATGGTGGAGTGAAACTGCAGTTCTCTGTTCTGTTGAATTGAGGTTCAAACATTCTATATGAGTCAATGACTTGTGATGACTTGTGATGAAAGAAGTCATCACTTGTGATGACTTGTGATGATGACTTGTGATGAAAGAAGATACAATCATTTGATTTGCCAAAATGTAAAAACCAGAGAAGATGCAAGTGAAAACAGAAGTGCAAAAAGATCATGGGTTGCAGAAAAAGTCCCAAGGTAAGGCAAGCCCATCAGTAATGGACAAGACTTATTAAGACAAGAGAGGTTATCAACTAAGATTATACTTAAGAGCTCCTTTTCATTTGACTTTATCACACTTGGTCCCCTCCATCCTCAAGCCCCATTCTCCTACATGCCATCTCCTAAAGACGGGAAACCTGAGTTTCATTAACCCACATTACAGGTGAAAAGATTTCCAAGAGATTTTAGTATCACTGTTGTTACCTTTCTCTAGTATAACTTTAGCAATTCAAAGGAAAGAAAGGGTAATTAATAATATAGCCTTAGACCTTAATATTTCAAGCTTTAATCACAATCTGTGCATTTTTTTTTGCTAAAAGTAGGTCTAAGAGGGAAGTTTATAGTGATACAAGCTTACCTCAGGAAACAAGAAAAACCTCAAACAACCTAACCTTACACCTGAAGCAACTACAGAGAGAAGAACAAACAAAACCTAAAGTTAGTAGAAGGAAAAAAAATCATAAAGATCAGAGCAGAAATAAATGGGATAGAGACCAAGAAAACAATAGAAACGATCAATGAAATTAAAAGCTGGTCCTTTGAAAAGATAAACAAAATTGATAAACCTTTAGCCAGACTCATAAAGAAAAAGGGGAGAGCACCCAAAGCAATAAAATTAGCAATGAAAAAGAAGTTACAACCAACACCACAGAAATACAAAGGACCAAAAGAGACTGCTACAAACAACTATATGCCAAGAAAATGGACAATCTAGAAGGAATGTACAAATTCTTAGACAGGTACAATCTCCCAAGACTGAACCAAGAAGAAATAGAAAATATGACAGACCAACCATAAGTACTGAAATTGAACCTGTGATTTAAAAACTCCCAACAAACAAAAGTCCAGGATCAGATGACTTAACAGGAGAATTCTGCCAAATATTTAGAGAAGAGTTAACATCTACCCTTCTAAAACTATCCAAAAAATTGCAGAGAAAGGAACACTTCGAACTCATTCTATGAGGCCACCAAAACCCTGATACAGAAACCAGACAAAGATACCTCCAAAAAAGAAAATTACAAGCCAATATCACTGATAAACTTAGATACAAAAATCCTCAACAAAATATTGGCAAATAGAGTCCAACAATACATTAAAAGGATCATACACCATGATCAAGCAGGATTTATACCAGGGATGCAAGGATTTTTCAATATCCACAAATTAATCAGCTTGATACACCACATTAACAAACTGAAGAATAAAAACCATATGATCATCTCAGTAAATACAGAAAAAGCTTCTGATAAAATTCAACATCCCTTTATGATAAAAACTCTCCAGAAAGTGGTCAAAGAGGGAACATACCTCAACATAATAATGGCCATATATGACAAACCCACAGATAACATCATACTCAACAGTGAAAAGTTGAAAGCATTTCCTCTAAGATCAGGAACAAGACAAGAATGTCCACTCTTGTGGACACAGTTTCTGTCTTTTTTTTAAAGTTCCAAACATAAGCTATATCATATGATATTTATTCAACACAGTTTTAGAAGTCCTAGCCATGGCAATCAGAGAAGAAAAAGAAACAAAAGGAATCCAAACTGGAAAACAGGAAGTAAAACTGTCACTGCACATGACATGATACTATACATAGAAAATCCTAAAGATGCTACCAGAAAACTACTAGAGCTCATCAGTGAATTCGGTAAAGTTGCAGGATACAAAATTAATACATAGAAATCTGTTCCATTTCTATATGCTAACAATGAAAGATCAGAAAGAGAAATTAAGGAAACAATCCCATTTACCATCGCATCACAAAGATTAAAATATCTAGGAATAAACCTACCTAAGGAGGCAAAAGACCTGTACTCTGAAAACTATAAGACACTGATGAAAGAAACTGAAGGTAACACAAACTGTTGGAAAGATACACCATTGTTCCTGGATTGGAAGAATTAATGTTGTTAAAATGACTGCACTGTCCAAGGCAATCTACAGATTCAATGTCATCCCTACCAAATTACCAATGGAATTTTTCACAGAATTAGAACAAAATTTTAAAAAATTTGTATGGAAACACAAAAGACCCCAAATAGCCAAAGCAATCTTGAGAAAGAAAAACAGAGCTGGAGTAATCAGGCTCTCTGACTTCAGACTACAAAGCTTCAGTAATCAAAACATATGGTACTGGCACAAAAACAGACATATAGATCAATGGAACAGGATAGAAAGCCCAGGCACCTATGGCTAATTAATCTATGACAAAGGAGGCAAGAATATACAATGGAGAAAAGACAGTCTCTTCAATAAGTGGTGCTGGGGAACCTGGACAGCTACATGTAAAAGAATGAAATTATACAACATTCTCTAATACAATGTAAAAAATAAACTCAAAATGGACTAAAGACCTAAATGTAAGATTGGATACTATAAAACTCCTAGAGGAAAACATAGGCAGAACACTCTTTGACATAAATCACAGCGATATCTTTTTGGATCCATCTCTTGGAATAATGGAAATAAAAACAAAAATAAACAAACGGGATCTAAGTAAACTTAAACGCTTTTGCAGCAAAGGAAACCATAAAAAAATCAAAAGACAACCTACAGAATGGGAGAAAATATTTGCAAGTGATGCGACTGATGAGGGATTAATTTCAAAAATATACAAACAGCTCATAGAGCTCAATAGCAAAAAAACAAATAACCTATCAAAAACTGGGTAGTAGATCTAAATGGACATTTCTCCAAAGAAGACATACAGGTAGACAAAAGACACATGAAAAGATGCTCAACATTGCTAATTATTTGAGAAATGAAAATAAAAACTACAATGAGGCATCACCCCAACACCGGTCAGAATGGCCATTAAAAAGTCTACAAACAGGGGCTTCCCTAGTGGCGCAGTGGTTGGGAGTCCGCCTGCCGATGCAGGGGGCGTGGGTTCATGCCCTGGTCTGGGAGGATCCCATGTGCCGCGGAGCGGCTGGGCCCGTGAGCCGTGGCCGCTGAGCCTGTGCGTCCGGAGCCTGCGCTCCGCAACGGGAGAGGCCATGGCAGTGAGAGGCCCGCACACCGAAAAAAAAAAAAAAAAAAAAGTCTACAAACAATAAATGCTGGAGAGGGCGTGGAGAAAAGGGAACCCTCCTACACACTGTTGGTGGGAATGTAAATTGGTACAGCCACTTTGGAGAGCAGTATGAAGGTTCCTTAAAAACTAAAAATAGAGGGCTTCCCTGGTGGTGCAGTGGTCGAGAGTCCGCCTGCCGATGCAGGGGACACGGGTTCGTGCCCCGGTCCGGGAAGATCTCACATGCCACGGGGCCCGTGGGCCATGGCCACTGAGCCTGTGCGTCCGGAGCCTGTGCTCCGCAACGGGAGAGGCCACAACAGTGAGAGGCCTGCATACTGCAAAAAAAAACCAACAAAACTAAACTAAAAATAGAGCTACCATATGATCCTGCAATCCTACTCCTGGGCATATATCTGGGGAAAACCGTAATTCAAAAAGATACATGCACCCAAATGTTCTTTGCAACACTATTTACAATAGCTGAGATGTGGAAGCAACCTAAACGTCTACCAATAGATGAATGGATAAAGAAGATGTGGTTTATAGTTACAATGGAATATTACTCAGCCATAAAAAAGAATGAAATAATGTCTTTTGCAGCAACATGGATAGACCTAGAAATTACCAGACTAAGTGAAGTCAGACAGAGACAAATATCATATGATATAGCTTATATGTGGAATTTAAAAAAAAAGATACAAATGAACTTATCTACAAAACAGAAATAGACCCACAGACATAGAAAACAAACTTACAGTTACCAAAGTGGAAAGGGAGGGGGGGATAAATTAAGAAGTTGGAATTAATGTATACACACTAGTATATACAGAATGGATAATCAACAAGTCCTACTGTATAGCACAGAAAAATACACTCAATATTTTGTAATAACCTATAAGGGAAAAGAATCTGAAAGAGAATATATATATATATACACATTCATACATATATATATATATATATATAAGTGAATCTCTGTGTTGTACACCTGAAACTAACATGACATGCAAATCAACTATACTTCAATTAAAAAAATTAAAATGTTTAAATTAAAAATAATTTATTTGCTAAAAAATAATCATTTGCAATACTTTAAAAAATAATCTTAGGAACAATGTGAATATTGAAAATCACAATTTGATGTAAAATAAAATAATCTGATCACTATGTTTGAAGAGATGAATTGCTCGATGACCACATGAACCCAAAGTAGGAATCTCCAAATGAATTATCCTTTGCAGTTTGTCAGTAACAAGCAGAATCAAATGTTATGCACACGTAGGCCTAGTCTACCTTACCAGAACTCCAAATTGTTTCTCATAAGCAATCAGTTAATATATTCTTAAGGTATAGGTTCCTTACATTAAAAACTTCTAAAATAATAATTTTAAGGACTATAATTTTCTCCAGTATTTGAAAAATTTATATATTTGGTGGCATGTCACAATTGTCAAAATAATAAAATAAAATAAAAAACTCACCTGAACTGGATCAAATTCTTCCTTGCTGCTTAGTCTTTGATAGTATATACTAACAAAAATAAAATTTTAAGGTTAAAAATACAGCAGGCAATAAAATTGACCATCTTTTTATATCTATTTAAAATTCATACTGTTCTATGCAAATACTTGAAAACATATGGAACTCTAAGTAACTCTCTTCATTCCAGGGTTATAATATTACTGAGTTTTCTAAAAATTATATTATTAAAAGAGATATTTTTATGATAAAGAAAGTGAAACTGTGTACAAAAAACTTAGCGTGGACATTTGGTCATTTGATAAAGGTCTTAATAGTTTAATAATATTATAACAGCCGAACAAATAAAAACTGAAGCTTAGAAGGATAAATCCTTTGTATATTTTCCAATGAATAAAACAGTGTTAATAATGACCCATTTAAATACCTAATAATATACAACTTAGCTAAAACCTACTTGTTTTCTACATCATCAATGCAGAGGTTAGATGGTACACAGTGAGGCGACATTGGAAGTTCTATATCGTGCTTTCTTAGGGGCATTTTTATGTCTCTATTCATATTCACGTGGATTGGTTTTCTCACAGTTTCTATAATGAAAAAAATACAATTACAATTTATAAAAAATTATAAGAATAATAAAATCTTTAAAAGCATTGTTTGATATACTATGTTCATTAAATAAATGTACATTTTAGAAATTTACTGAAACCACCTACATTCTATTGATATATATGCTACAAGTCATTACAATACTATCACAGTAAGTCAAATCATCTCTTTTTCTTCATCATCTTATATATTCCTCCTCAAAGGGGCTCTACTTATTCACTTCTACTTTTCTCTTCCTCCAAGACTTCCCTGACCCCCAGACTATATCAGATGTTGTCTGATACATTCCCATAGCGCTATATAAGTTCTCTACTATAGCACTTACCACAGTTTGTAGTATTTGATTAACTCTATTTCCCTCACTAGATTTTTAAACTTTATAGAGCAGAATCCTTGTCTCTCTTTATAGAAGAAGTCTCTATTTTGTCTGTTCAGTACTTTTGACAACTCTTCTTTTCTGTGAAATGCTTTTACACATGCACCAACTATGTAGTTCTAGTGGAGACTTTCTATGTTATAAAACCCTACCTTTCTGGAAAAAATAATGGGTATCCATCTGACCCAAGAAGAATTAATAATTGTTCCCTCTGGTTATAAGTAATTGTTCCATGGCAGCGTGGATGGGATGGGAGCCTGGGGGAGAATGGATACACATATATGTAGGTTTGAGTCGCTTTGCTGTGCACCTGAAACTGTCACAACATTGTTAATCGGCTATACTCCAGGATAAAATAAAAAGTTAAAAAAATAAGTAATTGTTCCAATGCTGGGCCCTGGCACCAGGAGGGCAAGGCAACATCCCTCCAGTGGAATTTTTTAAAGTTCAGAAGCAGAGAAACAAATCTCAGTATTTCCCTGGTAGCAAAACTAGGAGAGATGAGCAATATTAGTTTTTTAAGGTAATATTTTAAGCCTCAATGATGAAGACAGTCTGAGAGAATGAAGCTAATATCTGAAGTGAGAAAGAATCTTGGCTGTATTCAAGTCCCTGATTCAAGCAGTCTCTGAGGCCCGGCTGCACCACAGCCCTTCCTTTTAGTTAAGTGCCTTGGTCCATTCAAGGCTGCTGTAACAGAATACCATAGTCTGGGTGGATTATAAACAACAGAAATTTATTTCTCAGTCTGGAGGCTGTGAAGTCCAAGATCAAGGCGCTGGCAGATGTGGTGTCTGGTGAGGGCCTGCTTCCTGTTTCACAGACAGCCATCTTCTCACTGTGCCTTCAGATGGTAGAAAGGGAGAGAGAGCTCTCTGGGGTCTCTTTAATAATGGTACAATGCTATCCATGAGGGCTCCACCTCATAACATTATCACCTCCTAAATGTCCCTCCTGAACCATCACATTAGGGATTAAGATTTCAACATATGAGTTTGGAGGGGGGGGACACAAACATTCAGTTCATAACATTAAATAAGTATATATTTTTAAATGTCTGTTGTTTGCAGCCATGAGTCCTCACTAATAAAGTCTTGCTTTTGTAGGAGAGTAAAAATATCTCTATCCTCTACCTTTCTAAACTCCCAGCTGGGGCCCATGTAACAAAACAGGGATTAACAAGAGGAAAGCATACAAATTTATTTAACATAGGTTTTACATAGAAAGCTTCAAAAGAAAATGAAGACCCAAAGAAGTGTTTAAACCTCAGCATTTTAATGCTAGGTTTGATGAACAATGGAAAGTCATGAAGAATGTGATAGGACAAAAAAAGGGTATGAGCAAAGTGTAGTAAACTGCGGGGAACAGCAGTCCTGTTCATTTAGATTTCTCTCAGTGCCCCTCTGTCTTGGAGATAAAGATGTTCCTTTCCTCCAGGTATAGGGTACCTCTCACATGAGAATCCTTCCTGCACATGCTGCTTCTCAAATTCCTTCATCTTAAAATATTCAAAATGTCAAGGTGCCATATTTTGGGGTATCGTGTCCTGACCTTGTCACTTTCTATTCTATTCCCAGCATCCAACACAATACTTATGGTAGGTATTCAGTAAACATATGTTGAATGCATAAGTGAAAAGAAAGTAAGGGAGAAAGAAAATACATAAAGATAAATTCATCATCGGACAGCACATGCAAGAGAACAAAACTGGAACCTTATCTTACACCGTACACAAAAATCAACTCAAAATGGATTAAGCCTTAATTATAAGACCCGAGGGACTTCCCTGGCATTCCAGTGGTTAAGACTCCGCAATTCCCAGTGCAGGGGGCAAGGGTTTGATCCCTGGTCTGGGAACTAAGATCCCTCATGCCACACAGAGTGGCCAAAAAAAAAAAAAAAAAGTAAAAATTATAAGACTCGAAACCATAAAACTCCTAGAAGAAAACATAAAGGGTAAGCTCCTTGACATCCATCTTGGCAATGATTTTTTGGATTTGACACCAAAACAAAGGCAACTAAAGCAGATATAAACAAGTGAGACTACATTAAACTAAAAAGCTACTGCACAGCAAAAGAAACCATCAACAAAAATGAAAAGGCAACCTATGAATGGGAGAAAATATTTGCAAATCATGTATCTAATAAGGGGTTAATACCCACCACATATAAAGAACTCACATGACTCATTAGCAAAAAAATAAACAATCTAATTTAAAAATGGGCAGAGGACCTGAATAGACATTTTTCCAAAGACATACAAATGTCCAACAGGTGCTCAACATCACTAATCATCAGGGAAATGCAAATCAAAACCACAATAAGACATCTTCTCATACCTGTCAGAAGGACTACTGTCAAAAAGAGAAGAGATAACAAGTGTTGACAAGAATGTGGAGAAAAGGGAACCCTTGTGCACTGTTGGTGGGAATATAAATTGGTGCGGCCACTATGGAGAACAGAATGGAGGTTCCTCAAAAAATTAAAAGTAGAACTGCCACGTGATTCAGCAATTCCTCTTCCGGGATATATAGACAAATGAAATGAAAAAAGGATCTTGAAGACATATCTGCACTCCCATGTTCACTGAAGTATTATTCATAAGAGCCAAGATATAGAAACAACCTAAATGTCTGTCAGTGGATGAATGGATAAAGAAGATGTGGTATATACATAAAATAAAATATTATTCAGTCCTGAGAAAGAAGAAAATCCTGCCATTTGTGACAACATGGATGGACCTTGAAGACATTATGCTAAGTGAACTAAGCCAGACAAAGACAAATATGGCATGGTATCACTTACATGTAGAATCTTAAAAAAAAAAATGTCAAACTCATAGAAACACAGAGTAGAAAAGTGGTTTCCAGGGGCTAGGGATTGGAGAGTAGGGGAAATAGGGAAAGGTTGGTAAAAGGGCACAAACTTTGAGCTGTATGATGATTAAGGTCTGAAGATCTAGTGTAAAATGTGGTGACTATAGTTTATAACACTGTATTATATAAGTGAAGAAAATAAAAGGTAAATTCAACAAACAGATTTACAACAAAAGCTTTTATTCCCAAAGTCCATGAATAACGTATTTACTTTTACTACAGTAAAAGTTTTTTACTTGTGTAAACTGCCATCTGTGAAGGGAGAAACAAAAACGGCAGAGAAAGGAAAAGAGGGGATACTAAGAACAGTATGATCAATTTCTATCCATCATTTATGAACTCTCTTACTTCTTTAAGCTCTCATTTTAGCATTTATTTTAAAAATTAAATATCAGACACAAGTTCCCTTCAGAGAGAAAAAAAATACTCTGATTAAACTTTTTATTTACTTAAAGAATCAAAGTGCATGCCAAAATGAACTTTATTTTGAAGTATTAGACTACCATAGTTAATACCCCAGGAACGCCTAAGAAATTATTAAGATTGCGAGATAGGAAACTGATCATTGAGACAAAAATCCTTTCAGCTCTTCCTTTCAAACAAATTCTCTAAATAGTATAAGATAGTAAATACATGTATTTCCTGCTCTTTAGCTAAACTTTGATATCTGCCTAGACAGAATAATGTAACAACTGAAACAGCTGCACTGTAATAAGTCTAACCATACCTTATAAAATTAATTTTATATAACACTTAACCTAAAAATAAAAGTAAATGGATTAAACAACAACATATTTTAAGCAAAAATTAACAAATCTTATTTAACCAGGTGACCAAGTTTTAAAATTAGTTTACTTTCCACATCCTCTGAGTTTTAAAATTACACTTATTAGAGAACTAAATCTTATAATCACATCAGAATCAAAACAAAATGGTATTAGAAAAACTTACTTACCAGGTGTTTTCTTCTGGCGAGATATCTGATTTACCATATACAGGTTAAGGAGGTCTAAACTGACAGCAGAATTTTTGACAGGGGATGAAACTCCCAGCAATTCCATTTTTGATTTTAACCTTTTCTTTTCAAAATATTCCTAATTATAAATAAAAAGTTATTGCAGCAACTATACGGTTTCAGGCAGAATCTTCCTAAAGTAATTATAAATAAAAAGTTATTGCAGCAACTATACGGTTTCAGGCAGAATCATAAATAATAAAAAGCAATAATACAATCAAATAATTGATTTGATATTTTTATATTCTTGTGACACACACTTTATATGTTTACAAATTAAAATCAATCATGATAACTTGCAGTTTGACTAAAGAGTCTAAATTTCACAGCCTCTTATAATCTTTCTTTTGTTAAATGTAATACTTTTAAAACAGAACTTTATAAAGCCATTCAGAGGTATCAAAAATTATCTGAATGTAGAAACTTTTTAAAAATCTGATAAAACAAATCTGACAGGCTACAAATTTGTTTTTCTACAAAGTGTGCTATTCTATAGATATAAAAGTCCTTAAAGATATTCGCAGCTGGGTGCCATTAAAAGTCAACTGAGATGAGAGGAGGGGGAAAAAAAAGCAGCTATGTGAGAAATAATCTGCAGTCAAAGCCAATTTAATTCCCTTTGTTATACCTCCATGACTACAATTTTTTTTTAAACCAGACTTGTACATAATTATCTTTAATCATCCAGCATTTATTCTCTTCTTGGTTGTTTGAACTTAATTATTCTTCCTTATCTTCATTCTTTTCTTTCAGATTATATCCTTAATTTACCAAGTTCAAAGGCATTTATTTGTTTAAAATTTATTTATTGAGCAACTACTATGTACTAACACTATAACAAATTGTGAAAACATCTTCTCTTCCATTAATAAGTCATAATACACTGCCATAAATGTGATTATAAATGTGAGATATCAAAAATGAGGAAGGTCCAAGATGGCAAAAAAACTAAAGAGGAAGTATAGCTTTTCCAAGAAATTAAAGCTCTTTCACATTAACCTTTCAGAATATAATTAATTATAATAGACTTTTATACTGTCGACTTAGACTTAAGATTGTAAAAACCTTGTAAGAAACTTACCAGTTCTCAAGCAACAAAGTAAATGCCATGTTGTTATGCAAAATTAACCATAGATAAACATATCTGTTTATAATTTGTTTCAGTGATTTGCAATCCCAAATTGGACTTAAATGTCTTAGAAAAGATCCCACTATGGTTCAGCAATGAAATGACAGTACCTTCAGGATGTAAATATTTTTTCCCCTTGAAAAAACTGACTATGGATCTTATAATTGATGATATCTTAGAATTAAGATGTTATTTCTTAAGGCAGTATACTTTGTGATGAATAAGACTATGGTGAGAGAGACAGTGACACAAATAATTACAACACAGTGTGATAGGAGATGTTATAGGATCTACCCCAAAAGTGTAGTCAACCTATGGGTAGGTGGTGGGAGGTCAGGCAGAGGAGAAGAGGGAAGGTTTCTTATGAAATTATTTCTAAGGTAGATGGATGAGTCAAGAGTAAGCCAGAGGATAGAAATATAAGGTTCTAGGAATAAGGAAGAACAGTACAACGACCATCTACAAAGCAAGTAAGTCTTTATTTCAGGGGACACTGTGCTGAAGAGAATGGATCCTCATACTCTAGATATCATGATAGCCTCTAATCTTTGTGTTCCCAGAAAGAACAAAGGTATGTGACTAACTGATTTACCTGACAAGGTTAGGCTCAATTTTTCTATCAAGTTTCATTTGGTAGATCCAAATAGAAAATAATTAGAAAACCTCAGGAAATTATCAATTTTTAACTTGATAATAGCCATTTAAAAGAAGCAGCTAGAGAGACAGGAATAGAATCTGGAGAATGTGTTAAAGAAAGCAAGGTAAGAGCTTGTTTCGAGATAAAGGGAGTGTGCAGTTCTCCAAATGGAGACTGTCCACTTTATGAAGTGTTGAATGGTTTGTTTATATCTCACACACCTACAAAAAGAAAAGATGGAGGTAATGGCAAACTGCAGGAGATAATGACATATTAAAGTAAGTTGAACTGAAAAATATCCTTGGAATTGAACATGAAGTTCAATTTCAGCATTAGCAAGAGCTGTATAGTGGAGTGTACTGAGAAACGAACGGGAGGTAAGAGGGAAGGGGCATAGCAGAAAAGGGAAAGGATCCAGAGAGAGCTTTTACTGGTTTCAACAGGAGAGAATTGAGTATGTGTGATATCGATACAAAACCTCCAGTTGACCCAGAATGGTTGAAGATACAAGAAAGGGGTGAAGTAACTGATGCAGCGAGGTCCCTGAGAAAGCAGAACTAAATGGAATCCAGATCACAGATAGAGAGACCTTGACAAAAGGAAACTACTTCCTTAGTTACAGGAAGGAAAGAGAATATGGGTGAAGATATAAGATGGTTTATAGGGCTTCCCTGGTGGCGCAGTGGTTGAGAGTCCGCCTGCCGATGCAGGGGACACGGGTTGGTGCCCCGGTCCGGGAAGATCCCACATGCCGTGGAGCAGCTAGGCCTGTGAGCCATGGACACTGAACTTGCGCATACGGAGCCTGTGCTCTGCAACGGGAGAGGCCACAACAGTGAGAGGCCTGCGTACCGCAAAAAAAAAAAAGATGGTTTCTAGAATTGGTGATAGAAATTTCAGATAATTCTCATCTGATAGCTTCTATCTCATTTGAAATATGAGACACAGTCATCTAATGAGTATGAAGGGATAAAGAACAGGGTTGGGGAAGAGAGGCTTGAGGAGACAAAGGAAGGTATGAAATTTTCAAAGATTAAGAAAGTGACATGACTAGAGATCAACACTTTGGGAAAGGGCCGTGAGTCTTTTTCTTTCTTATAAATATTCAAAAGAATGATCCAAATAGAGTTAGATTATTTTTTGAAAAATAGTCTGGGGACAGATTACATTCATAGATTATTTAGTTATTGAGTGCCTATGTTACACACAATTCTAGGCACAGGAGATACAGAATGAAAAAAAGTGATAAGATCCCTTTTTTATGAATATATGTTAATAGGGGGTGGGGGAAGAGAACAGAATCAACAAATTTATAAGAAAATACCAGACTGTGAAAAGAGTGATGAATAAGAGAGAGTACTGAAGAGAGAGTAACTGGAGGGTGGGGAGCTATTTCGATGTAGTGATAAGAGAAAGCCAGTTTAAGAGATACTTTAGCTGAGACCCAAGACTGATAAGCCAGACATAAAACTATCTCAAGGGAGAATATTCCAGAGAAAGGGAAGACGAGTGGCAGAAGGAAGCTCAGTGTGGTTGAAATACAATGAACAATTTGGCGAGTAGTAAAAAATAAGGTCAGAGAAGCAGGCAGGATGCAGAACCTTCAGGTCCTTTTAGATATGTTTAAATCAGATTTATTCTAAAAGCAATGAAAAGTAATTGAGGCTTTTAAGCAGGGAAACGATAAATTCTGGCTTGTGTTTTTAAAAAAATCATACTAACTGCTGTGTGAAGACTAGAATACAAGAGTAAAAGAAAAAGCAAAAAAAATTTTTGATAAATTCAATGACATTAAAAGTAAGAACTTTCCTTCAAAGATATCATTAAGAAAGTAAAAATAAAAGCTATGGAGTACACATATAACTGACAAAGATTTCCTAAATGTATAAAGACACAATAAGAAAAAGACAAAGAACCCAAAGAAAAAAATTTTTTAAATACTTGGAAAAGCACCTCATGAAACAGAAAACCTGGAGACACAAGAGGGAAGAGATATGGGGATATATGTATATGTATAGCTGATTCACTTTGTTATAAAACAGAGACTAATACACCATTGTAAAGCAATTATACTCCAATAAAGATGTTAAAAAAAAAAAACCCCAAAACAGAAAACCTGAATGAAAAGATAGCTTCATTAGTAATCAAGAAAATACAAGTTAAACTTACAATAAGGTATCATTTCACTGAGTTAACAAATATCCTGCTTACATCATAATCACTCCCTTGCTTTTCTTTAAATTTTACTACCTTTGAACATATTTTTACTGTTTTGGAACTTTTTGTAAATGGAATCTCACTGCTTGTATTCTTCTGTGAGTTGCTTCGCTTGCTCAACGTTCTGTTTTTGAGATCCATCTACATTAATTACATTCAGATGATACATTTCATGGCTATACCATTACTTGGGTAGGCCACAATTTGCTTAACCATTCTACTGCTCCTGAATGTTTGGGTGCTCCCTTTTCTCTCCCCTGTACCGTCCTTCTTCTTCCTCTCTTTCTCCTTCTCTCTTTCTTCTTTTTTTTGTTTGCTACTTAACAACAACAATTCAAACAAGCATGTACATAAAGTGTACTTGTGGAAGTTTCTCTGAGATATATACTGCTCAGTTGCAAGGCATATACATGCTCAACTTTACTATGTAATACAATCAATGTAATAATTTAAAAAAACACTTAAAAAAGTAGGAAATAGGTTATAAGATCATTATAGTACTCTGGGCAATAAATGATAATGATGTGGATCAGGGGGCTAACAGTACAGTTAGTGAGAAGTGATCAGACTTGGGATATATTGGAACTAGATGACAACAAGAATCAACATGATCCTTAACTCTCTGCCTGAGCAAAATGGGTAGCTAATTAAGCTATCTACAAGAAGGAAGAAGACTAAAGAAAGATGGTCTTCCAGTTCACTCAGGTGAATTTATCAACCTTGGAAAACTGCTCCAAAAGATCACTGTTCTCATAAGGCTATGAGACACAATAAAAATATATTTTCTTTACCTTTTGCTTTCTCCTTTCCTGCTTGATCAGAACTCTGGTCCTGAAAAGGGAAGCATGATAAAACATATAATGATTAAAGAAATAGTCTCTAAAACAATTGCCATTTTTGCTGAATTGAAGACTTGGAATTAAAATCTAAAAGTGTAGTGACAACTGTGAAAATGTTCTTAAATTATTTGTAAAGTATATATACTGCTTCACAAAATTTTTCCAGATAGAAAATCGAAGAACTAATAAAAAGACTCTAGACCTATGATGAATAATTAAGCATAAAATAAAGCTGTTATAAAAAACAAGATAAGTAGAGAAATAAATGCACTGGAAAGAATGTATCACTGAAACATTCTCATCTGATAGCAATATTCTTGGTCAACACTGCTATTTTCTTTGCTTTTCCTTGTATTTTAATATTCTACTGAAATCAACATGGAATAGAGAGAAGATCAAAATCTATAGGATCTAAGGAAATGTTAAGTTTATTATTAGAGCAACTTCAGTTACATTAATATATCAGCTATGTGTACCTGAAACCTCACAACTTCTTTAAAAAACAGCTATTCATTATGAATGTGCTTCAAACCACATAATCTTTGTGCCAAAAACTGCACTGAATCCCAATGGTAATGCAGTATTTAACAGTTATAAAATATTTGCTCTATTAATAATAGCAGAATGCTATAAAACATTGATACATGGTCAGATCAAAATAATATATCTTTTGGATATACATGAAACTATGCTCTCAAATTCAAGATTTGTGCAAGAATTATAAGTAAAATAACAAAATGTATTTTAGCTATATGAGATTATGTAATAATAACGCGAAAATAAAATTGCTAATAATGAGTACCATAAATCTTGTACCACTCTAGATACTCCAGAATCTTTACATGTATAAACTCATTTAATCTTCATAGCAACTCCATAAGGTAAGTTCGATTTTTATCCCCATTTTACTGATGAAGAAACTAAGACACAGAGAAGTTAAGTAATTTGCCCAAGGTCATACTGCTAATAAGTGGTAGAACCAGGATTCAAATCCAAGAAATCTAGCTTTAAAATTTTTAACCAGTGCCTTTTACTGCCTGCCAAGTAGGCCAACTGTGAATATACAAAGCTGTTCATTTTTCCAAATGATTTTCATAAACTACATGAATGACAGTTACTGAATATCCCCAGACTCTGCCACTTTATTTTTTTAAATAAATTTATTTATTTTTGGCTGTGTTGGGTCTTCGTTGCTGTGCGCGGGCTTTTCTCTATTTGCAGTGAGCGGGGGCTACTCTGCGTTGTGGTGCGCAGGATTCTCATTGCGGTGGCTTTCCTTGCTGCGGAGCATGGGCTCTAGGACGGGTGGACTTCAGTAGTTGTGGCACACAGGCTCAGTAGTTGTTGCTCACGGGCTCCAGAGCGCAGGCTCAGTAGTTGTGGCATATGGGCTTAGTTGCTCTGTTGCATGTGGGATCTTCCTGTACCAGGGATCATACCCATGTCCCCTGCATTGGCAGGTGGATTCTTAACCACTGCACCACCAGGGAAGTCCTCTGCCACTTACTGAACTTGTTCTTTAACATATTTCCCAGTAGTATGTCTTAAATTGACCATTTTGAGGTCACTGAACAGTAAATCCAATCTATTCTGCTCCATGCAGTGTAAGTGTACTGTTGCTATTCAAACTTTAGAAAAGAAAAAAGGAAAAAAACTACACTTCATTAACTCATTAAATGCTAAGGCTAGAGAGGACTTTTGGGATTAGTTTATTCTCCATCATTTCAAAACTTAAAAAACTTTGGCACAGAGAGAAAAGTGACTTTTCAAAGTCAGAAATATAAGAAGTATGATAGAGGCTGCAATAACACTAAACAATCCAGATTATAAAGAGAAAAAAGAAATATCAATTGTATAAGCAGTTCCCACATTATAAAGATCAATAGAATTAGGGATAAGTCAAAGTCTAAATACAGTCTTAATATATGCATAAACCAACTGAATTTATTCCAGGCTGATTTTCCATTATCCAGGACATTATCTTAGGACTTTCACCAAATTCTATGTACTACATAATCCCTGTTCCTATTTGCCTAAGAAAAAATTAATTAGGAATTCAAGACCAATTGCTAGATCAGCTTACTAATCACTAAACCACAGTGAAAGTAAAAAAGGATCCTGATGTATAAGTCAAAGGTAATTTCTTAAACAGAACATTTTAGACTATTATTAAGGCACCCAACGCTAGTAAACAGTAAGTACTCTACGTCTAAATGTTTTACTGGATATAGTCACTTTCAATTACCTATATTAAAGAAGAATATTGCATCAGTTAGGATTCTTAGTTAAAAGAAATGAAAGCATCTTTGGTTAATTTAAACAGAAAATAAATTAAAAGGAAATTGGATAAAACTACAATGAAATAGTATCTCACACCGGTCAGAATGGCCATCATCAAAAAATCTACAAACAATAAATGCTCGAGAGGGTGTGGAGAAAAGGGAACCCTGTTGCACTGTTGGTGGGAATGAAAATTGATACAGCCACTATGGAGAACAGTATGGAGGTTCCCTAAAAAACTAAAAATAGAACTACCATACGACCCAGCAATCCTGCTACTGGGCATATACCCTAAGAACACCATCATTCGAAAAGAATCATATACCACAATGTTCATTGCAGCTCTATTTACAGTAGCCAGGACATGGAAGCAACCTAAGTGTCCATCGACAGAT
>NC_041219.1:98840251-98923928 GCF_002837175.3 Physeter macrocephalus
AGCAGGGGGAGGCCCGCATACCACAAAAAAAAAAAAAAAAAAGAAGATGTGGCACATATATACAATGGAATATTACTCAACCATAAAAAGAAACGAAATTGAGTTATTTGTAGTGAGGTGGATAGACCTAGAAACTGTCATACATAGTGAAGTAAGTCAGAAAGAGAAAAACAAGTACCTTATGCTAACACTATATATGGAATCTTAAAAAAAAAAAAAAAGGTTATGAAGAACCTAGGGGCAAGATGGGAATAAAGATGCAGACCTACTAGAGAATGGACTTGAGGACACGGGGAGGGGGAAGGGTAAGCTGGGACAAAGTGAGAGAGTGGCATGGACATATATACACTACGGATATATGTATATGTATAACTGATTCACTTTGTTATAAAGCAGAAACTAACACACCATTGTAAAGCAATTATACTCCAATAAAGATGTTAAAAAAATAAAAAATAAATTCTCTTTGAGTATTGATATAAAAAATAAAAAAGGGAAATTGGATAGCTAATAGACCTGCCAAGAGGGCTGAGGAAGCAGATTTGGCAACTGGCAAGAACAAGGAAGTCGAGGCAGCTGTGGGGTCACAGTCAATATTATGCCATGATTAGTCTCATAAAGACACCACTGCTGGCACTGGCAAACACTGGACACCAATGACTGCACCATTTCTACACCTGGACAATGAACAACAACCTCTTCTGGCATCACTGGCGTTACTAACCCTGAAAACTCAATGCTGCTGCAGATCCTACAACTGCCTGTAACTACAACAGGTGCCCTGTAGGTCTTATTTCTTTGGGTCACTAACCTCTGATTTAAGGTACAGGACAAGTACATCACAGTCTGAGCTTAGATCATATGCCCATTCACTAGCAGCAAAACAGGCTGAAACAGGTATCTGGGTTTTTTTTTTTCCAGATTCTATAGAGGTAGGTAGGCTGTGCCTATCATCAAAATTCATAAAGTGAGAAATACCTAAGGCATAGACAAGGTGCTCAGATGTTGGGCTGCCAAAGGGTACAAAGTCCACTAAAGAGATGTTGTACAACAAAGTTAAAATAGTTGACAATCAAAAAGTGATTTTTTATTTGGCTATGTAAGGTATGGATTTATATGTATATATTTATGTGTGTGCATATTGGAGGTATATATATATATATATATATATATATATATTTATTTATTTCTAATAGTTGCTTCTAATGGTTTTGCTTAGATTAACATTAAAATAAGAGAGCAAAGTTGGTTTTTGCCCCCAAGGGTTAACCAAGATTGTGTCAGAAAAGAAGAAATTTTCCTCTGCCCTTCCAGGGTCTTATAACTGGTCTAAGAATTAAATTGACATGAGACACGTTAACGGGAGAAAACCAAACAAAAGTTTAATAACATGTATACATGAGAGAGATCCAGGAAAACTGAATAACTCACTAAAATGGCTGAAGTCCTCACCTTTAATACCATCTTCAGCTAAAAACAAAAGAGGATGTTGGGAGTAATGGTTTGGGACTTCAAAGAGGAGAAAGGCAATTCATATGGAGATGGAAAAGCAAATGTTTGGTACATAAATGTTTGCTGGGCCATGCAGACAATGGGACACAGAGTGGACTCTGATCTGTAGGCCCTGCCAATTTTCCCACACCACACCTAGGCGATATTTGCAGATATCTCTGATGATAGCTCTGTTCTGGGAACACGCCATCTATCTGAATTCTTTTAGGCAATTAGAAGGAAGGTCAATGTTTCTTCCTGAGTCTTTTGGGCCTAGAATGTTTTCAGCTTGAAATAATCCGCATGCCAAAGAGACATTTTGGGGTGGAAGATTTTGTTCCCTTACAGTGGCAATATAAGAGGTTCCTAAGCTTCCTTCTTTGCACAGACACACCCAATGTACAGCTACACTTGGAGCATTCCCTATGAAAGAGATCCAGAAACTAGGTGAGTGCCTCCTGCACATTGGACAAATGATAAAATTTCCACATTAAAATGAATAGGAAAGGCTGAGACACACTGTTACCATAAACCCTACCCTAGCACAATGCCATACAGTTGGGAGAGAACCCCCAACTTCTAGCTTCTCCCTGAGGAGCAAAGGGTTTGGACTCCATGTCTACCACTCCAACCCATAGCTAATATTCAATGGTGAAACACGAAAACCTTTTCCTCTAAGATCAGGAACAAGGGCACCCAATCGCACCACTTGCATTCAATACAGTAAGGAAATCCTAGCCAGAGCAGTTGGTCAAGAAAAAGAAATAAAAGGCATCCAAAATAGAAAGGAACAAGTAAAATTGTCTTTATTTGCAGATAACATGATATTATAGATAGAAAACCCTAAAGATTCCACCAAAAACTGTTACAACTAAAAAATCCAGTAATGTTTCAGGATACAGTATCAATGTACAAAAATCACTTGTATTTCTATGCATTAACAACAATCTATCAGAAAGAGAAATTAAGAAAACAATCCCATTTACAATGGCAGCGAAGAGAATAAAATACTTAATAAATTTAACCAAGGAGATGAAACATCTGTATACTAAAAACTATTAGACACTGATGACAGAAATTGCAGAAAACACAGCTAAATAGGAAGATATTCAGTGCTCATGGACTGAAATAATTAATATCATTTAAATGTCCATACTACTCAAAATGATCTACAGATTCAATGCAATCCCCATCAAAATTCCAGTGAAACACTTTACAGAAATGGAACTAATAATCCTAAAATTTGTATGGAACCACAAAAGACCCCAAATAGCCAAGACAATCTTGAGAAAGAACAAAGCTGGCGGCATTACACTGCTTGATTTCAAACAACGTTACAAAGCTATGGTAATCAAACAGTATGGTACTGGCATAAAAACAGGCACATAGACCAATGGAACTGAATAGACAGCCCAGAGATAAACGTACATACTTACGGTCAATTAATTTATGACAATCAAGAATATACAATAAGGAAAGGATAGTCTCTTCAATAAATGGTGTTGGGAAAACTGCACAGCCATGTGCAAAAGAATAAAATTAAACTACTATCTTACACCATACACAAAAATTAACTCAAAATGAATTAAACACTGGAATGTGAGACCTGAAACCATAAGACTCCTAGAATAAAACAGAGAAAAAGATGCCTTGATATTGGTGTTGGTAGTGATTTTTTGGATATGACACCAAAAGGATAAGGAAAAAAAGCAAAAATCAGTAAGTAAGACTACATCAAACTAGAAAGCTTCTGCGCAGTAAAGGAAAGCATCAACAAAATGAAAAGGCAACCTATGGAATGGGAAGATATATTTGCAAATCTTACAACTGATAAGGGGTCAATATCTAAAATATGTAAGGAGCTCATACTACTCAATAGCAAAAGACCAAATAACCCAACTTAAAAATTGGCAAAGGACATAAATAGACATTTTCCCAAAGAAGACATACAAATGGCCAACAGGTACATGAAAGAGTGCTCAATATCACCAATTATCAAGAAAATGCAAATCAAAACCACAATGATTTATCACCACACACCAGTTAGGATTACTTTTATCAAAAATAAAAAATATAAATGCTGGGGAGGATGTGGAGAAAAAGGAACCCCTGTAAAGTGTTGGTAGGAACATAAATTGATGCAGCCACTATGGAAAACAGTATGGAGTTTCCTCAAGAAATTAAAAATAGAACTACAACATGATCCAGCAATACCACTTCTGTGTATGTATCCAAAGAGAAATCCATATCTCAAAGCGATAGCTCTAGTCACATGTTCATAGCAGCATTATTAACTACAGCCAAGATACAAAAACAACCTAAGTGTTCATCAATGAAAGAATGGATCAACAAAATGTGGTATATATATACACAATGAAAAGTCATTCAGCCTTTAAAAAGAATGAAATCATGTCATTTGCAATAATATGGATGAACTTGGAGTGCATTATCATAAGTAAAATAATCCAGAGAAAGACAAATACCACATGGTAACACTTATATGTGGAATCTAAACAAAAAAGTCAAACTCAGAAACAGAGAATAGAAAAGTGGTTGCTGAAGGGTGGGGGAAATAGGGAAAGCTCTGTAAAAATGGTACAGATTTTCAGTTACAAGATGACTATAGTCTGAGGATCTAATGTACACCATGGTAACTATAGTTGATAACATTGTACTGTATAACTGAAATTTGCTAATAAGAAAGGAGAACTTAAATGCTTTCACCAAAAAAAAAGAGAGATTGGTTCAAGATGCCAGATTAGAAGGACATGCGCTCACTCTTTCTTGCTAGAACACCAGAAGAACAACTAACTGCTGAACAATCATCGACAGGAAGACACTGGAACTCACCAAAAAAGATACCCCACATCCAAAGACAAAGAAGAAGCTGCAATGAGATGGTAGGAGGGGCACAATCACAATAAAATCAAATCCCATAACTGCTGGGTGGGTGACTCACAAACTGGAGAACACTTATACCACAGAAGTCCACCCACTGGAGTGAAGGTTCTGAGCCACATGTCAGGCTTCCCAACCTGGGGCTCCAGCAATGGGAGGAGGAATTCCTAGAGAATCAGACATGGAAGGCTAGCGGGAATTGATTGTATGACTTCGACAGGACTGGGGGAAACAGGGATTCCACTCTTGGAGGGCACACACAAAGTAGTGTGTGCATCGAGATCCAGGAGAAGGAACAGTGACCCCATAGGAGACTGAACCAGGCCTACCTGCTAGTGTTGGAGGGTCTCCTGCAGAGGTGGGGGGGTGACTGTGGCTCACCATGGGGAAAAAGACACTGGCAGCAGAAGTTCTGGGAAGTACTCCTTAGCATGAGCCCTCCCAGAGTCTACAATTAACCCCACCAAAGAGCCGGGTAGGCTCCATTGCTGGGTTGCCTCAGGCCAAACAACCAACAGGGAAGGAACCCAGCCCCACCCATCAGCAGACAAGCAGATTAAAGTTTTACTGAGCTCTGCCCACCAGAGCAACACCCAGCTCTACCCACCACCAGTTCCTCCCATCAGGAAGCTTGCACAAGCCTCTTACATAGCCTCATCCACCAGAGGGCAAAGAGCAGAAGCAAGAAGAACTACAATTCTGCAGGAAGTGGAAGGAAAACCACATTCACAGAAAGATAGACAAAATGAAAATGCGGAGGACTGTGTACCAAATAAGGGAACAAGATAAAACCCCAGAAAAACAACTAAAAGAAGTGGAGATAGGCACCCTTCAAGAAAAAGAATTCAGAAAAATGATCGTGAAGATGATCCAGGACCTCGGAAAAAGAATGGAGGCAAAGATTGAGAAGATGCAAGAAATGTTTAACAAAGACCTAGAAGAAGTAAAGAACAAACACCTAAAAGAATTAAAGAATTAACAAACAGAAATGAACAATACGATAATTGAAATGAAAACTACACTAGAAGGAATCAATAGTAGAATAACTGAGACAGGACAACAGATAAGTGACCTGGAAGACAGAAGGGTGGAATTCACTGCCACAGAACAGAATAAAGAAAAAAGAAAGAAAAGAGATGAAGACAGCCTAAGAGACATCTGGGACAACATTAAACATACAAATATTCACATTATAGAGGTCCCAGAAAGAGAAGAGACGGAGAAAGGACCTGAGAAAATACGTGAAAAGATTATAGACGAAAACTTCCCAAACAAGGGAAAGGAAATAGCCAACCAGGTCCAGGAAGTGCAGAGAGTCCCAGGCAGGATAAACCCAGGAAAAACATGTGGAGACACATAGTAATCAAATTGACAAAAATTAAAGAAGAAGAAAAAATATTGAAAGGAACAGGGGAAAAAGGACAAATAACATACAAGGGAACCCCCAGAAGGTTAACAGCTGATTTCTCAGCAGAAACTCTACAAGTCAGAAGGGAGTGGCAGATACATTTAAAGTGATGAAAGGGAAGAAGCTACAACCAAGAATACCCTACCCTGCAAGGATCTCACTAAGATTCGATGGAAAAATCAAAAGCTTTACAGACAAGCAAAGGTTAAGAGTATTCAGCACCACCAAACCAGCTCTACAACAAATGCTACAGGAACTTCTATAAGCGGGAAACACAAGAGAAGAAAAGGACCTACAAAAACAAACGCCCCAAAATTAAGAAAACGGTAATAGGAACATACATATCAATAATTACCTTAAACGTGAATGGATTAAATGCTCCAATCAAAAGACACAAGCTCACTGAATGGATACAAAAACAAGACCCATATATATGCCATCTACAAGAGATCCACTTCAGACCTAGGGACACATACAGACTGAAAGTGAGGGGATGGAAAAAGATATTCCATGCAAATGGAAATCAAAAGAAATCTGGAGTAGCAATACTCATATCTGATAAAATAGACTTTAAAATAAAGAATGTTACAAGAGATAAGGAAGGACACTAGATAATGATCAAGGGATCAATCCAAGAAAAAGATAAAACAATTATATATGCACCCAACATAGGAGCACCTCAATACATAAGGCAAATGCTAACAGCTATAAAAGAGGAAATCGACAGTAACACAATAGTAGGGGACTATAACACATCGTTTACACCAATGGACAGATCATCCAGACAGAAAATTAATACGGAAACACAAGCTTTAAATGACACAATAGACCAGATAGTTTTAATTGATATTTATAGGACATTCCATCCGAACATAGCAGATTACACTTTCTTCTCAAGTGCACACAGAACATTCTCCAGGATAGAACACATCTTGGGTCACAAATCAAGCCTCGGTAAATCTAAGAAATCTGAAATCATATCAAGTATCTTTTCCGACCACAACACTATGAGATTAGAAATCAATTACAGGGGAAAAAACAGTAAAAAACACAAACACATGGAGGCTAAACAATATATTACTAAATAACCAAGAGATCACTGAAGAAATCAAAGAGGACATCAGAAAATACCTAGAGACAAATTACAACAGAAATATGACAATCCAAAACCTATGGGATGCAGCAAAAGCAGTCCTAAGAGGGAAGTTTATGCAATACAAGACTACCTCAAGAAACAAGAAAAATCTCAAGGAAACGATCTAATCTTATACCTAAAGGAACTAGAGAAATGAGAACAAACAAAACCCAAAGTTAGCAGAAGGAAAGAAATCATAAAGATCAGATCAGAAATAAATGAAATAGAAACAAAGTAAACAACAACAAAGACCAATAAAACTAAAAGCTGTTTCTTTGAGAAGATAAATAAACTTGATAAACCTTTAGCCAGACTCATCAAGAAAAAGAGTGAGAGGACTCAAATCAATAAAATTAGAAATGAAAAAGGAGAAGTTACAAAGGACACTGCAGAAATACAAAGCATCGTAAGAGACTTCTACAAGCAACTCTATGCCAATAAAATGGACAACCTGGAAGAATTGGACAAGTTCTTAGAAAGGTATAACCGTGCAACTGAACGAGGAAGAAATAGAAAATATGTACAGACCAATCACAAGTAATGAAATTAAAACTGTGATTACAAATCTTCCAACAAACAAAAGTCCAGCACAAGGTGTATTCAAATGTAAATTCTATCAAACTTTTAGAGAATAGCTAACACCCATGCTTCTCAAATGCTTCCAAATAATGCAGAGGAAAGAACACTCCCAAACTCATTCTATGAGGCCACCATCACCCTGACACCAAAACCAGACAGAGATACTACAATAAAAGAAAATTACAGACCAATATCACTGATGTATATAGATACAAAAATCTGCAACGAAATACTAGCAAACAATACAACAACTCATTAAAGGGATCATACACCATGATCAAGTGGGATTTATCACAGGGATGCAAGGACTCTTAAATATATGCAAATCAATCTATGTGATACACCATATTAACAAATTGAAGAATAAAACCAGTATGATCATCTCAATAGATGCAGAAAAAGCTTCTGACATAATTCAACACCCATTTATGATAAAAACTCTATAGAAAGTGGGCAGAGAGGGAATCTACCTCAACATAATAAAGGTCATATACCACAAACCAACAGCAAACATCATTCTCAAAGGTGAAAAACTGAAAGCATTTTCACTAAGATCTGGAAAAAGACAAGGATGTCCACTATTTTCAACATAGTTTTGGAAGTCTTAGCCATGGCAATCAGAGAAGAAAAAGAAATAACAGGAATACAAATTGGAAAAGAAGAAGTAAAACTGTCACTGTTTGCACATGACATGATTCTATACATAGAGAATCCCAAAGATGTCATCAGAAAACTTCTAGAGCTAATCAATGAATTTGGTAAATTTGCAGGGTACAAAATTAATGCGCAGAAATCATTTGAATTCCTATACACTAACAACGAAAGATCAGAAAGAGAAATTAAGGAAACAATCCCATTCACCATTGCAACAAAAAGAATAAAATACCTAGGAATAAACCTACCTAAGGAGGTAAAAGACCTGTATTCAGAAAACTATAAGACACTAATGAAAGAAATCAAAGATGACACAAACAGATGGAGAGGTATACCATGTTCTTCGAGTGGAAGAATCAATATTGTGAAAATGACGATACTACGAAAGCAATCTACAAATTCAATGCAACCCCTATCAAATTACCAATGGCATTTTTTACAGAACTGGAACAAAAAATCTTAAAATTTGTATGGAGACACAAAAGACCCGAATAGCCAATGAAGACTTGATGGAAAAAAACGGAGCTGGAGGAATCAGACTCCCTGATTCAGACTATACTACAAAGCTACAGTAATCAGGCCAATATGGTACTGGCATAAAAGAAGAAATATAGATCAATGGAACAGGATAGAAAGTCCAGAGATAAACTCACGCACCTATGGTCAACTAATCTATGACAAAGGAGGAAAGGATATATAATGGAGAAAAGACAGCTTCTTCAATAAGTGGTGCTGGGAAAACTGGACAGCTACATGTAAAAGAATGAAATTAGAACACTCCCTAACACCATACACAAAAATAAACTCAAAATGGGTTAAGACCTAAATGTAAGACCCAACTCTTAGAGGAAAACATAGGAAGAGAACTCTTTGACATAAATCACAGCAAGATCTTTTGACCTAATGAAACTTCAAAGCTTTTGCAAAGCAAAGGAAACTACAAACAATAAGAAAAGACAACCCTCAGAATGGGAGAAAATACTTGCAAACGAAGCAACGGACAAAGGATTAATCTCCAAAATATACAAATAGCTCATGCAGCTCAATATTAAAAAAAGAAACAATCCAATCAAAAAATGGGCAGAAGACCTAAACAGATATTTTTCCAAAGAAGACATACAGATGGCCAACTGGCACATGAAGAGCTGCTCAACATCACTAATTATTAAAGAAATGCAAATCAAAACTACAAGGAGGAATCACGTCACACCAGTTAGAATGGGCATCATCAGAAAATCTACAAACAACAAATGCTGAAGAGGGTGTGGAGAAAAGGGAACCTACTTGCACTGTTGGTGGGAATATAAGTTGATACAGCCACTATGGAGAAGAGTATGGAGTTTCCTTACAAAGCTAAAAATAGAACTACCATATGACCCAGCAATCCCACTACTGGGCATATACCCAATAAAAACCATAATTCAGAAAGACACATGCACCAAATATTCACTGCAGCACTATTTACAATAGCCAGGTCATGGAAACAACCTAAATGCCCACTGACAGATGAATGGATAAAGAAGATGTAGTACATATATACAATGGAATATTATTCAACCATAATAAGGAACGAAATTGGGTCATTTGTAGAGACGTGGATGGATCTAGAGACTGTCATAGAGAGTGAATTAAGGCAAAAACATAAAAAACAAATATCGTATATTAATGCATATTTGTGGAACATAGAAAAATGGTACAGATGAACCAGTTTGCAGGGCAGAAATCGATACACAGATGTAGAGAACAAACTTATGGACAGCAAGGGGGGGAAGGTGGTGGTGGGGGTTGGTGGTGGTGGGATGAATTGGGAGATTGGGATTGACGACTGACATATACACACTAACATGTACAAAATAGATAACAAGAACCTGCTGTATAAAAAATAAATATAATAAAATTTAAAAACAAAGTCTGTGAGGTGATGGATACAGTTATTAACTTGATGAGGGGATTACTTTCACAATGTACACATATATGAAATCATGTTGTACACTTTAAATATCTTATATTTTTTATTTGTCAATTATTAACTCAATAAAGCTACAGAAAAATAAAGATAGAAAAAATGGGAGAATACCCCTAAATAATGGGGGAAACTATGTGGAATTTTATATCTAACAAAAAAGAGAAAGTCCACATAATTAAAACACCCTGCCATATATAAAATATGCAACCCCAGAAGTCATTAGCTACTTTGACTACTGCAATATTAAATATGTACCTAACAGACTTATATTTTAAAGTCTCCTGGATTTTATGCAAATATTCTCCAATATATTTTACTATAATGGTAAGCACAATAAAATGCAGCACTGATTATTACTTAGGACAGGACTTCCATAGCCTGTCCATCACTTAGATTTCAACCTTGTTTTCCATTCTTCCACTTCATGTATTCCAACACCCAACCAAATTAAGATATATGCTTCTCTAAGTCAGAAAGGGAAAAACAAATGCCGTATGCTAACACATATATATGGAATCTAAAATAAAATGGTTCTGAAGAACCTAGGGGTAAGACAGGAATAAAGACACAGATGCATAGAATGGACTTGAGGACTCAGCGGGGAAGGGTAAGCTGGGACAAAGTGGGAGAGTAGCACTGACATATATACACTACCAAATGTAAAATAGATAGCTAGTGGGAAGCAGCTGCATAGCACAGGGAGATCAGCTCGGTGCTTTGTGACCACCTAGAGGGGTGGGATAGAAAGGGTGGGAGGGGCTTTGTGACCACCTAGAGGGGTGGGACTCTGTGGTGACCTAAATGGAGCAAGAGGGAGGGGATATGGGGGTATATGTATACATATAGCTGATTCACTTTGTTATACAGCAGAAACTAACACACTGTAAAGCAATTATACTCCAGTAAAGATGTTTAAAAAAATAAAATATATGCTATTCTTCTTCATATATAGATACTTCTTCCACCACATTTTTTTAATTCAAAACTTTCAGTACCTTCAAGACCCCATTCAAAAGCCCGTTTCTTCATGAAATTTATATGTACTTTATAAAAAATAACTTTAAGAGTTTTTCTAATATTGCTTTGAAATTTTAACTACCAGAGAATTGGGAGTGGGGAAATGGGAATGAGGCTCATCCTTTTAACAATTATTATTTCATTCTAGAAAATGGATTTTTAAAGTCACATACTGCAACCATCTCTTTCAATAAAAGTCTGAATGAACAGTATTAGTTGCCACTACAGCTACACACTAAAAAGAAAATCAGTAGGTCATAACCTCTTCATACAACACTACAAGTTATCAATTATATGAAGAAAGAATATAGATATTTGTTACATTATTTTTGGTTAAGCAAAAAGAATAAAGTAAAACAGAGAGGTGTAAAAAAACTTAATTGAGGGAAGGTAGGGAAAAAAGGAGAAAATAGTAAGGGAGAGAGTGAGGGAGGGGCAGAGAGAGACAGATACAGAAAGAAATAAAACCATGCTGGGAGGGACCTTCAAGATGGCGGAGGAGTAAGACATGGAGATTAGCTTCCTTCCCACAAATACATCAGATATACATCTACATGTGGAATAACTCCTACAGAACACCTACTGAATGCTGGCAGAAGACCTCAGACTTCCCAAAAGGCAAGAAACTCCCCATGTACCTGGGTAGGGCAAAAGAAAAAAGATAAAACAGAAACAAAAGAATAGGTATGGGACCTACACCTCTGGGAGGGAGCTGTGAAGGAGGAAAAGTTTCCACACACTAGAAGCCCCTTGACTGGTGGAGACGGGGGTGGGGAGTGGGCAGGGGGGAAGCTTTCGAGCCACAGAGGAGAGCACAGCAACAGGAGTGCAGAGGGCAAAGCGCAGAGATTCCTGCACAGAGGATCGGTGCCAACCAGCACTCACCAACCTGAGAGGCTTGTCTGCTCACCTGCCAGGGCGGGTGGGGGCTGGGAGATGAGGCTCGGGCTTCGGAGGTCAGATCCCAGGGAAAGGACTGGGGTTGGCTGCGTGAACACAGTAAAACAGAAACAAAAGAATAGGTATGGGACCTACACCTCTGGGAGGGAGCTGTGAAGGAGGAAAAGTTTCCACACACTAGAAGCCCCTTGACTGGTGGAGACGGGGGTGGGGAGTGGGCAGGGGGGAAGCTTTCGAGCCACAGAGGAGAGCACAGCAACAGGAGTGCAGAGGGCAAAGCGCAGAGATTCCTGCACAGAGGATCGGTGCCAACCAGCACTCACCAACCTGAGAGGCTTGTCTGCTCACCTGCCAGGGCGGGTGGGGGCTGGGAGATGAGGCTCGGGCTTCGGAGGTCAGATCCCAGGGAAAGGACTGGGGTTGGCTGCGTGAACACAGCCTGAAGGGGGCTAGTGTGCCACAGCTAGCCAGAAGGGAGCCTGGGAAAAAGTCTGGACCTGCCTAAGAGGCAAGAGAGCATTGTTTCAGGGTGTGCAAGGAGCGGGGGATTCAGAGCACCACCTAAACGAGCTCCTGAGACAGGCGTGAGGCACGGTTATCAGCGCAGACACCAGGGACAAGCATGAAATACTAACGGTACTGCTGCAGCCACCAAGAAGCCTGTGTGCAAGCACAGGTCACTATCCACAACTCCCCTCCTGGGAGCCTGTGCAGCCTGCCACTGCCAGGGTCCAGTGATCCAGAGACAACATCCTCGGGAGAACACACGGCGTGCCTCAGGCTGTTGCAACGTTATGCCAGCCTCTGCCTGCCACAGGCTCACCCTGCATTCTGTACCCCACGCTTCTGCCAACCTGAGTGAGCCAGAGCCCCCTAATCAGCTGCTACTTTAACCCCATCCTGTCTGGGCAGGGAACAGATGCCCTCAGGCAACCTACACACAGAGGCGAGGCCAAATCCAAAGCTGAACCCCAGGAGCTGTGAGAACAAAGAAGAGAAAGGGAAATTTCTCCAAGCAGACTCAGTAGCAGTGGATTAAATCTCCACAATCAACCTGATGTACCCTGCATCTGCGGAATACCTGAATACATAACAAATCATCCCAAAATTGAGGCGGTGAACTTTGGGAGCAACTGTAGACTTGGGGTTTGCTTTCTGCATCTAATTTGTTTCTTGTTTTATATTTATCTTAATTTAGTATTTAGAGCTTATTACCATTGGTAGATTTGTTTATTGATTTGGTAGCTTTCTTCCCTTTTTAAAATATATATAAATGTATATATATTTTTTCCTTTTCCTCTTTTTGTGAGCGTGTATGCGTATGCTTCTTTGTGTGATTTTGTCTGTATAACTTTGCTTTTACCATTTGTCCTAGGGTTCTGTCTAACCGTTTTTTTTTTTTCTTTAAGTATAGTTTTTAGCACTTGTTATCATTGGTGGATTTGTTTTTTGGTTTGGTTGCTCTCTTCTTTTTTCCTTCTTTTTTTAAATTACTTTTCTAATTCTTTTAATCTTCAATAACATATTTTTAATTACGTTATTTAATTAATTAATTTATTTATTTTTCTCCTTTTTCTTCTGAGCTGTGTGGCTGACAGGGTCTTGGTGCTCCGGCCAGGTGTCAGGCCTGAGGCTCTGAGATGGGAGACCCAAGTTCAGGACATTGGTCCACCAGAGACCTCCTGGCCCCACATAATATCAAATGGCGAAAGCTCTCCCAGAGATCTCCATCTCAACACTAAGACCCAGCTCCACTCAACGACCAGCAAGCTACAGTGCTGGACACCCTATAGCAAACAACTAGCAAGACAGGAACACAAACCCACCCAGTAGCAGAGAGGCTGCCTAAAATCATAGTAAGTTCACAAACACCCCATAACACACCACCGGACATGGTCCTGCCCACCAGAAAGACAAGATACAGCTTAATCGACCATAACACAGGCACCAGTCCCCTCCACCAGGAAGCCTACACAACACAATGAAAAAACCTTACCCACTGGAGGCAGACACCAAAAATAACGGGAACTATGAACCTTCAGCCTGTGAAAAGGAGACCCCAAACACAGTAAGTTAAGCAAAATGAGAAGACAGAGAAATACACAGCAGATGAAGAAGGTAATAACCCACCAGAAGAAACAAATGAACAGGAAACAGGCAGTCTACCTGAAAAAGAATTCAGAGTAATGATAGTAAAGATGATCCAAAATCCTGGAAATAGAATGGAGAAAATACAAGACACTTTTAACAAGGACCGAGAAGAACTAAAGAGCACACAAACAATGATGAACAACACAATAAATGAAATCAAAAATTCTCTAGAAAGAATCAATAGCAGAATAACTGAGGCAGAGGAATGTATAAGTGACCTAGAAGATAAAATAGTAGAAATAACTACTGCAGAGCAGAAAAAAGAAAAAATATTAAAAGCAGTAGGGGAAAAGCAACAAATAATATACAAGGGAATCCCCATAAGATTAACAGCTGATCTTTCAGCATAAACTCTGCAAGCCAGAAGGGAGTGGCAGAACATATTTAAAGTGATGAAAGAGGAAAACCTACAACCAAGATTACTCTACCCAGCAAGGATCTCATTCAGATTTGAAGGAGAAATTAAAAGCTTTACAGACAAGCAAAAGCTAAGAAAGTTCAGCACCACCAAACCAGCTTTACAACAAATGCTAAAGGAGCTTCTCTAGGCAGGAAACACAAGAGAAGGAAAAGACCTACAAAAACAAACCCAAAACAATTAAGAAAATGGTAATAGGAACATACATATTGCTAACTACCTTAAATGTAAATGGATTAAATGCTCAAACCAAAAGACACAGACTGGTAGAATGAATACAAAAACAAAACCTGTATATATGCTGTGTACAACAGACCCACTTCAGACCTAGGGACACATACAGACTGAAAGTGAGAGGATGGAAAGATATATTCCATGCAAATGGAAATCAAAAGAAAGTTGGAGTAGCAATTCTCATATCAGACAAAATAGACTTTAAAATAAAGACTATTACAAGAGGTGGGATGGGGAGGGTGGGAGGGAGAGGCAAGAGGGAGGAGATATGGGGATATATGTATATATACAGCTGATTCACTGTGTTATAAAGCAGAAACTAACACACCATTGTAAAGTAATTATATTCCAATATAGACTTAAAAGAAAATAAAATTTAAAAAAGAAAAAAAGACTATTACAAGAGACAAAGAAGGACACTACATAATGATCAAGGGATCAATCCAAGAAGAAGATATAACAATTTTAAATATTTATGCACCCAACATAGGAGAACCTCAATACATAAGGCAAATGTTAACATCCATAAAATGGGAAATCAACAGTAACACAATAATAGTAGGGGACTTTGACACCCCACTTTCACCTATGGACACATCATCCAAAATGAAAATAAATAAGGAAACACAAGCGTTAAATGACAGATTAAACAAGATGGACTTAATTGATATTTACAGGACATTCCATCCAAAAACAACAGAATACACTTTCTTCTCAAGGGCTCATGGAACTTTCTCCCATATAGATCATATACTGGGTGACAAACCTAACCTTGGTATATTTAAGAAAATTGAAATTATATCAAGTATCTTTTCCAACCACAACCCTATGAGAGTAGATATCAATTACAGGAAAAAAAACAGTAAAAAATACAAGCACATGAAGGCTAAACAATACACTACTAAATAAACAAGAGTTCACTGAAGAAATCAAAGAGGAAATCAAAAAATACCTAGAAACAAATGACAATGAAAACACGATGGCCCAAAACCTATGGGATGCAGCAAAAGCAGTTCTAAGAGAAAGGTTTATAGAAATACAATGCTACCTCAAGGAACAAGAACTAAAAGCTGGTTCTTGGAGAAGATAAACAAAATTGATAAACCATACCCAGACTCATCAAGAAAAAAAGGGATAAGACTCAAATCAACAGAATTGGAAATAAAAAAGAAGTAACAACTGACACTGCAGAAACACAAAGGATCATGAGAGATTACTATAAGCAACTATATGCCAATAAAATGGACCTGGAAAAAATGGAGAAATTCTTAGAAAAGCACAACCTGAACCAGGAAAAATACAAAATAGAAACAGACCAATCACAAGTAATATAATTGAAATTGTGATTAAAGATCTTCCAACGAACAACAGTCCAGGACCAGATGGATTCACAGGCAAATTCTATGAAACATTTACAAAAAAGCTAACACTGATCCTTCTCAAAACTCTTCCAAAATATAGCAGAGGGAGGAACACTCCCAAACTCATTCTATGAGGCCACCTCACCCTGATACCAAAACCAGAAAACGTTGTCAACATAAAAAGAAAACTACAGTATCACTGATGAACATAGATGCAAAAATCCTCAACAAAATACTAGCAAACAGAATCCAACAGCACATAAAAGGATCATGCACCATGATCAAGTGGGGTTTATCCCAGGAATGTAAGGATTCTTCAATATATGCAATCAATCAATGTGATACCAAATATTAACAAATTGAAGGAGAAAAACCATATGATCATGTCAATAGATGCAGAGAAAGCTTTTGACAAAATTCAACACCCATTTATGATAAAAACCCTCCAGAACGTAGGCATAAGGGAACTTACCTCAATGTAATAAAGGCCATATATGACAAACCCACAGCCAACATCATTCTCAATGGTGAAAAACTGAAACCATTACCACAAGGATCAGGAACAAGACAAGGTTGCCCACTCTCACCACTATTATTCAACATAGTTTTGGAAGTGTTAGCCACAGCAAGCAGAGAAGAAAAAGAAATAAAAGGAATCCAAATCAGAAAAGAAGTAAAACTGTCACTGTTTTCAGATGACATGATACCATACATAGAGAATCCTAATGATGCTACCAGAAAACTACTAGGACTAATCATTGAATTTGGTAAAGTAGCAGGATACAAAATTAATGCACAGAGATCTCTCACATTCCTATACACTCATGATGAAAAATCTGAACGAGAAATTAAGGAAACACTCCCATTTACCACTGCAACAAAAAGAATAAAATACCTAGGAATAAACCTACCTAAGGAGACAAAAGACTTGTATGCAGGAAACTATATGACACTCATGAAAGAAATTAAAGATACAAAAGATGGAGAGATATACCATGTTCTTGGATTGGAAGAATCAACATTGTGAAAATGACTAGGGTTAGGGTAACCCAAAGCAATCTACAGATTCAGTGCAATCCATCTCAAACTACCAATGGCATTTTTCACAGAATTAGAACAAAAAATTTCACAATTTGTATGGAAACACAAAAGACCCCGAATAGCCAAAGCAATCTTGAGAACGAAAAACAGAGCTGGAAAAATCATACTCCCTGACTTCAGACAATACTACAAAGCGATAGTAATCAAGACAGTATGGTACTGGCACAAAAACAGAAATACAGATCAATGGAACAGGATAGAAAGCCCAGAGACAAACACACGCACATATGGTCACCTTATCTTTGATACAGGAGGCAAGACTATACAATGGAGAAAAGACAGCCTCTTCAATAAGTGGTGCTGGGAAAACTGGACAGCTACACATAAAATAATGGAATTAGAACACTCCCTAACACGATACACAGAAATAAACTCAAAATGGATTAAACACCTAAATGTAAGGCCAGACACTATAAAACTCTTAGAGGAAAACACAGGCAGAACACTCTGTGACATAAATCACAGCAAGATCCTTTTTGACACACCTCCTAGAGAAATGGAAATAAAAACAAAAATAAACAAATGGAACCTAATGAAACTGAAAAGCTTTTGCACAGGAAAGGAAACCATAAAATGAAAAGACAACCCTCAGAATGGGAGAAAATATTTGCAAATGAAGCAACTGACAAAGGATTAATCTCCTAAATTTACAATCAGCTCATGCAGCTCAGTATCAAAAAAAAGAAACAACCCAATCCAAAAATGGGCAGAAGACGTAAACAGACATTTCTCCAAAGAAGATATACAGATTGCCAACAAACACATGAAAGGATGTTCAACATCACTAATCATTAGAGAAATACAAATCAAAACTGCAATGAGGTATCAATTCAGACCACTCAGAATGGCCATCAACAAAAAATCCACAAACAACAAATGCTGGAGAGGGTGTGGTGAAAAGGGAACCCTCTTGCACTGTTGGTGGGAATGTAAATTGATACAACCACTATTGAGAACAGTATGGAGTTTCCTTAAAAAACTAAAAATAGAACTACCATACTACCCAGCAATCCCACTACTGGGCATACACCCTGAGAAAACCATAATTCAAAAAGTGTCATGTACCTCAATATTCATTGTAGCTCTATTTTCAATAGCTAGGACATGGAAGCAACCTAAATGCCCATCGACAGATGAAGGGATAAAGAAGATGTGGCACATATATACAATGGAATATTACTCAGCCATAAAGAGAAACAAAATTGAGTTATTTGTAGTGAGGTGGATGGACCTAGAGACTGTCATACAGAGTGAAGTCAGAAAGAGAAAAACAAATACCACATACTGACACATGTGTATGGAATGTCAAAAAAAAAAAAAAAGTTTCTGCAAAACCTAGGGGCAGGACAGGAATAAAGACCAGACACAGAGAATGGACTGAAGGACATGGGGAGGGGGAAGGGTAAGATGGTACGAAGTGAGAGAGTGGCATGGACATATATACACTACCAAATGTAAAACAGATAGCTAGTGGGAAGCAGTTGCATAGCACAGGGAGGGGTGGTATAGGGAGGGTGGGAGGGAGAGGAAAGAGGGAGGAGATATAGGGATATATGTATATGTATAGCTGATTCACTTTGTTATACAGCAGAAACTAACATACCATTGTAAAGCAATTATACCCCAATATAGATGTTTAAAAAAAAAAAATGAACCATGCTGATTACCGAAACGTATCAAGGCATTCTGCCCCTTGCTATTCTTTCTAATAGGAAAAGATTTAAAGGAAATGTTAAAGAAATACTTTCTTTAAAAAAAAAAAACGAAAGTAATAAGGTTGTCAAAGTAATATGAAAAAATACCGAAGTACATGGAATATGCAAGATATATTGAAACTACATTAGGGATTAAAAACTATGGGTGTCTATGCCTTAATTGTCAGTTAGTCTTAAATTGTTCTGTTTTGTTTCTTTTATTTTGTTTTGCTTTTTAGTTTGCTGCTTATTTTTTTCAGTGGCATGATACCATGCAAGATAAACTGTTTCTAGATTGTTAAAATTTTATAATACCTTATTTGTAATTAAAAGTGGAAAATGTAAATAAAATTAATAGCGCAATAACTAAAAAATGAAAAATAATATTTTATGTTTCGTGTTACACCGAAATTAATATTAACCTAAAACATCATAATCTAGCACTGTTAGCTAGCAGACTTATTAAGATTCAGGGCAGTAACTAGCCTAGAAAAAGTACTTACATTGGCTTTCCACAAAACTAAAGCAGGTCTACCTGATGCGTTAAGAATATTAATGATATATTTTAGAATATTATAGCTTTAAATAAATTCTTCTCTTGTAATACAGGAAAAAAGTTTTTAGATGTATGAATTACAAAAGGTAAAGTATTGTGAAAAAAATTTGGCAAATCAATAGGCAGAAATCCATCTAATACTCAGAATACAGAGGCTAATTAAAAGTAAGTTCTTAAGAGACTGAATTCTTATAGTATTTTCACACAGAAAACAATGTTTCACATTTACAGGCTGTAATGATAAACATGAGCCACCATCTCTTGAGTCACACAGTGGAAGAGATTTTAGAATGTGAATGATACCCCAACATAGGTGTATATTTCAGGGTATTCACAATTAAGTTTTAAAAACATTATTTTCAATAATTATAATTCATTAAAATCTTCAGAAGTTGAAGTTTTTTCCCTCCATTTAGGGACTACTTTGAATAAAAATTTCCAACTGTTTTTGAACAAAATGTCATCAAAATTTAGAGGACTTGCTTATAAAAATGTTCAATAACAATGTAAGACAAACAGACTGATTTATAAAGTAATTCTTAAAGGACTCAAATGTTCATGAAATTCAATTAAGGAAAGGCAGCAAAGAGAGAAAGCTTTTAATGACATGCCGAAGTATTCTTTTTGTATTCAACATTAGTATTGTCTCAAAAACACTGTAATTCAGTTACATTAACTGTGCATATATGAAATTGTTTGAAACTGTGACAAGTGCAGCTTCTGTTTGGTAAAATATAAAGCCTCTTTGGACGCAACTATGAAATATATGAAAACCACAATCAATTCCAGGTATATCTTGGCTACATAGGTACATAATTTAGTAAGAACTCTGTTTTACCCATGATGCTATGATCCATCAAATTTGTATTCATATTATTATTGCAGAAGCAATTTTATCTTTAATGTTCTTCAGTTCCATGTGTCAAATTACTGTCTGCAGCTATAATCGCCTTAAAATAACTACTATATCTGAAAAGTAAATCCTGATGCTTTTCAGTAGGTTTGTGGCTTCAGATTGTCATGTGGTCAATGACATAACCATGAGAGATGATAAATATTGGCACACATCTTGTACACAAGTTACAGATTCACATCAACTTAACTGAAAAACAAAATATCAGAACTTAATTTATCATTAAGTATTTATTTTTCTTTATTTGAGCTCCATGCTGCAAAAAAGATTACAAAAGCATTACCAAAAAATATTTAAAAAGAAAATAATTGTTGGCAAAACCACTTTAGCAGCAACAGTCCTACTACTCTTTGTATGTTCTATCACAGGACTGAAAGGCCCCAATTCCTTATATATATTTCACTGACACCTAATCTAAAATTTCCCAACCCCAGCCATGGTGGCTGGACAAATCTCTCCAACCTTAGCACGCAATGGTACAACTAGCTGGTACAACAAGCGGCCAGCAAGGATAGCAGCATTAAATACTTCCCACCCAATGCAGCAAGTTAGTTGCCCCAAGCTGCTCATGTCCCAGCACACTTAATTTTATCAGCAAGTGCTGATAAAATAAACAGCAAGGTCCTACTGTATAGCACAGGGAACTATATTCAATATCCTATAATAAACCACAATGGAAAAGAATATGAAAAAGAATATGTGTGTGTGTATATATATGTGAGTAACTGAATCATCACTTTGCTGTATACCAGAAACTAACACAACATTGTAAATTAACTATACTTCAATTAAAAATAAAAACAAAACAAAACAAAAAACCTCCAAGACCAAAGCTGAACTGGGCATGCCACTAGGACCACAGGCATAAACCATGACTGTCCCAAGCAACTGAGATGATGTTCACTGTACATTTAAGTATTATCCCCATTTAACAGATGAAGAAAGAGATGTATAGAGACAGAGGTTAATTTACTGTGAAGACAATTTATTGTAAAGCTTAAGTTTCAGGGCACTTCACCTGAATATGCATGCCTTTTCCAAGCCCTGTACATAATTTTGTAGTCACAATTTTGTATTCTTTTTCCATAAAGAAGGCTCCTTACAACCTGGATCTGCCCCTGTACAGAGGTTTAATAATTAACACAAATTCACATAGCCCACAGTACCTAAAAAGGAGTTAGCACTGGTATTGATTTGATTTGGAGAATATACAGTCATATCAGAAAATGAAAAAATAGTATTAGTTGTTTCCCCCCCCCCAAGCAGAATCCTAACTAGTATTCCTATCTTGGAGTCTTTCCCTGCTATATTCCAACCTACACACCACTAACATCACAAATAGTCATAAAATACCACTTTCATTGCGTTACTTCTGAATTTGAATGAGTCCTCAATAACAGATCAAATTTCAACTTCTCAGTCTGTCTTTCAACCTGTCAAGCACATACCACACACATTTTAAAATATTTAAATATATAATCTTACCTCCAATTAGTTATGTAATGTTTATTTTCTTGTCTTTCTCCATCTGAACTCTTTCATCCTTGTTTCTGATTTGCCAAACCCTATCTAAAACTATCCTATGTTCTACTATTATTCACAGTATCTATTTTTTAAACCACATATTTTGGCCTTTGACCTTAAACATTTTCAAGCTTAATAGCATGTCATATTCCCCCTCCCCGCGATAAACTATAAATCTATCAGAAAGAGACTAAATATCGGTTATTTTGTACCCTGACCTGGCAGAGCACCTGGTGCATAGCATTCAACAAATGTTTTGCACAGGTGAACATTTTAGGCCTACATTTACAAAGGCAAACCTCTACCTCACCTAAATTTAAACAAGATTTTAATCTGTGTCTTTCTTATAACACTGGTCACATTCTTCAATCTAAGTTATAAAAAGGCGATCTCATTCTGAATAGCATATTCTGGCCCAAAGACTGGTTACATCTTTATATTCTACTTCCTCTCCTCTATCCTACCACCCTCATTTCTGAGGTGGCTATGAATTTGGTGAAACAAATCACCAATTAATAAATAAGGAAAATAAAAGAGAACCTTTTCCAAATTAAAAAAAATCAGTGCTTATACCTGACCTCTCTCAAATTTACACCTTAACCTGACTAGGAAAATACAGGGTCTCAGCAGTGACTTATAAAAAGTATAAAACAGGGCTTTCCTGGTAGCGCAGTGGTTGAGAGTCCGCCTGCCGATGCGGGGCACATGGGTCTGGAAAGATCCCACATGCCGCGGAGCGGCTGGGCCTGTGAGCCATGGCCGCTGAGCCTGCGTGTCCGGAGCCTGTGCTCCGCAACGGGAGAGACCAAAACAGTGCGAAGCCCGCGTACCACAAAAAAAAAAAAAAAAAAAAAAAAAGTATAAAACAAAAATTAGAGTTCTAGGTCAATGATTCCCAAATAAAAATAATTTTTTTAATTGGTAAGACTGACAAATTACTGATATTTTAATTTTGTCAAGAGAGGACTTAAAGGGGGAGAGGTACTTTAAAATCAAAAAAAGTAAGAGGAATGTAATTTTAGAACAGTCCTTAAATTGAAAAACCTGACATTATCACTGATTAGCAAGTTTCAGGGACAGTAGATTGGGAACTGCTATCAGAGATGTATAAATTAGTTTCAGCTTAGATCAAATATCTTTACCCTAAATGAGACTTTGTTTGAAATGAAATGTTATGACATCTTGCAAAGATGTCCACAAACCATAACACTAAAGGCAAACCAAGTTAAGTAATTTAAAAAGGAAAATAAGGGAAGCTTACTTCTTCCCTAGCCCTTTCCCTCACAAAAGAAAACATTTTATGTATAACTGGTAGAGTCCCTAAACTGAAGAGCAGCAAAAAGTCAAATGCCAAGAAAAACTGTAAAGACCTTTGCTACTATAAAGATGCTCCTATTAGATGATTCTGTAATTAAACTTAACATATATCAGGTTCCTATAATATACAAGAATACTCTCCTTCAGTTTAATGTATACAATCAAGTTGTTATGACCAAAATGTAAACTTGCTATAGCCTGCTTCATTCATTCCCTTGACAAAAATGTATAGTCCCTTAAGTGTTTTCCTGTCCTTATGCAGTACCCCCCACACACTGTCTGCAAAATAATCCTTTCAAGTTCTTTAATACCTCCCCTCCCAAGCCATCTCTTCTAAGAAGTCTTGCTAAAGATTAGGTCTCCAACTTGATCAATTATTTATCTCACATCCTTTTCAACTTTTAAGAACCTGTATTTCATTGCTCCCCTGTGCTGTTTGTTCTGCTATCCTTCAAGGCTTAACATAATTTCCTGTTTCTCAATTCTCTAAATATCCGAAGCCCTTTATTTATCCACAGGCCACTTTTACAATACACGTTTCTATATAGCACTGTGTAGTGGTTAAGCACATTGTTCTCTAATCCTAACTCTGTCACTGATTAGCTAGGTGACCTTGGGTGAGTCGCTTAACATTAATGGTTTCCCCATCAGTAAAATGGGGATAACATCTGTACATACCTCATAGGGTTCTTGTTAAGAGTAAATGAGCTAATATACAAAAAGCACTTAGAACAGTGCTTGTTATATATTAAGTGCTATTTATCTAGTATTATAGTCATTTACCTAATTCTAATCTCACCATTCTACCATATATTCTTTTTGTGGGCCCAAATTATATCTTTTCACTTCTGAATCCCCCCATACAGCTTAACAATGTCCTAAATATGTAGGCATGTAAAAACATACTTGTTGAATACTTAATGTTGAATGTTATAAGGGAGCAGTTGTTCTGAGGGGACTCTGTAAATGTTCTCCAGTTATTTCACTTGTCTATATTTTAAGTTCCTAACAGTTCCCAAAATTTTCAACCACAAAACCATCCTAACGTCAGAGGGGAAGTAACAAGTACTCCAGGATGGTCTGGGATAAGAATTAAAATTTCTATTCTATAGTAGCTCCAATCAGCTGCTAGTGATTACTAAGCATTGTCTGGGATTCTGAGGCCCTTTAGGGTCTCATGATCAGATGCCATGATCAACTAATCTTGTCAACCATTATAGTAGAAAGTGGAGGTACTCATCTTTTCATTACAAATCTGCAGTTTGACCCTAAGGAGCCCACTCACCTCCCTGCACCCCCACCATGCACAAGAAAATTTATTTTAAATTACATATTGTATCTTAAAATTTCACAAGAGTTTTGTATTTTGCTCTATAATGTATCCATGTTAGTTTAAATTTTAAAATATATTTTTCTCTGATCTCCGAGGAGATCTGATGCTTCAAGGAGATGTGTCATGTTTCTTCTGTGGTTTCTTAAGCCCCCTGGTACCTAATACCTCCAGGTACAGCACTACCTCACTTTGAGAAACACAGTCTTTGACTACACGTTTCCTGTGGTTTACTGCTTTTACATCCTCCCAATAGCAACTAAAATATTACTCCCTGAATAACCAGAAGTTTGAGATATATAACAGAATAAGAATAGCACTTTTACATTTTCATGCTTAAAATGTAACACATTAAATGCTTAAGCATTTGTAAAATGACTTCATATCTCGTTTAATATTCACATGTTAGAAAATATTATAATCAAACTGTATGAAATTATAATCATATATCAACTAAATCTTGTGAAGCCTGTAAATGAATTTTCACTTTTCTCCAAAGTGGAAGTTTGATGGTAGAACGCTAGCCAGGAATAATCAAGATAAATTTCTAAAATAAAATGCTAACATATTCTTCAACAGGATAAATGTGCTTGCTAAAATTATTGGGCACAGTTACAATATTTGGTGAATACAAAAATTGTCTTTCCTCTTACAAATTCGTTAGAATTTAAATGTGTTATATTCTAACCACATACCACTCTCCTGGGTCTACTTGTGAAAAAAATTGTATTTAATGGCTTAGAGATTCAATCAAAACAATTTTTTTCATCAAGAAATTTGATCAAATGAAATTATAGGCCCACATGATTTCCATCCTAGTGGACTTCAAGGTCAATAGCAATGAATAGGTTATATAAAACGAAATTGTCAACCCATTATGTTTTATGTGATTACTCCTAAATACAAAGTACATTGTAAATTCTCTGTAAGTTATTAAAGTAAAAACTATTTATTTTACCTCACTTTAAAACAAACTATATTGGATTTTTATGGTTGATAGTGCCCCCCATCAATGTATTTAAGGGCCGTAAGGAATGTCCTCTTCCATAATACTTTGCAAATTCATGCAAAGATTATATATTGACCTAAAAGAAACCCCTCCCAAGAAAGAGGAGGAGGGCGGGAAGAAGGCAGAAAAGGGCTCAGGTGCTCAGAGGCCTCATTAGAGGAGGACGCGGGACACAAGGTGAGCAGAGAACCGCATGGAAAGTAGCCCCACCTGTGAAGCCTTTGGAAACACAGCGGGGAGAAGCTGGATTGCTTCTGGTTTAGGAATCGAGACTTGGTGCTAGGATCTCCCATCTTAGATAACGACTGAAAGACGCACTCCTGACAAGTTCTTTCCAGCTAAGTCTGTACACTCCCCACCAGGGCTAACGGAAGAGGCGCCATTATGGGAATGAATGTCCAGGGACTCAAATGCTACAGTCTCAGGCTCCAGCAGCACAACTCACCGGGACCCCCCGACCCAATTCATCTCCTCAGAACTTCGGAGCAAGAAGACACCGGGGTCGCGACAGGCTGTTGCTCTGACTTCGTCTTGGGCTGAGCGACAGGTTCTTAGCGCTCAGATGGCCCCTTCTCGGCTCCAGGGAGTATGGCCCAGCCTCCCAACAGCCTCTATGGCCTGGGGTAGGCTGCTTCCGGGCCTCCCGACAGCCTCTGTGGCCTGGGGTAGGCTGCTTCCGGGCCTCCCGACAGCCTCTGCGGTTTCTGCGGAGAACGTATCCTGATAGAGCCGCAAGCGAAGCTCTGGGAAAGCAGTCAGCCCGCCTCAAGGAGGAAGAACACAGATTTAACAGCTCAGGCAAGGGAAACCTAAGTAAATGAAATATCGGAATGTGGCCACAGGGTTAGTGTTTCAAACCACCTGCATCATAATTTTATTTAGTTCTGTATTGGTTTTAGCCTTTTCTTTCAGGTCAAAGACCAGACTTGGTGGAGAAAAAGAGAGGACAAAGTTATAGATCCATAATCCTAAAGATAATATTTCCTTTCCCACTTACCACTCTTTCTCCAAATCCTTTAAAATCTTTCACCTGTAGTTTTAATATTCAGTCAACAATTGTCTATTAGAAACATTGCACTATAGTAATTGATTATTCTGTATATTTTATTATTTTTTGAGAGAACTTCGTCAAAATTTAATTTAGCTGTAAAGGCCCAAAGACTTTAAACTCCTTACCGAAAAAAACCCTCAAAACAAAAATTGGGTTTTGCTGTTTATATCTGTGTTATGTTTGTATATCCTTAAAAAATTTATCTTACAAAGTGTTCTATGATATTTTGGTTAGAAACTAGGAATCTCTTATTCCAAAGAAATGCACAAAATACTTTTTTTTTTTCCCAATTGTCATGATTGTTTTCCACATTTTAACCTGGGGAATCTCATAATTTCAAATATAATACGTTTTCTGTTGTCATTAGGAAATAGTACCTAAAATAGGATTATGTCCCAGGATAGACATCTTGTGTAATCATATAAATACTGATTTTTTTTTTTTTTTCTCTACGCGGGCCTCTCACTGCTGTGGCCTCTCCCGTTGCGGAGCACAGGCTCCAGACGCGCAGGCCCAGCGGCCGTGGCTCAAGGGCCCAGCCGCTCCGCGGCACGCGGGATCTTCCCGGACCGGGGCACGAACCCACGTCCCCTGCATCGGCAGGCGGACTCTCAACCACTGCGCCACCAGGAAAGCCCATAAATACTGATTTTTATAGCAAAAATTCAGTGAAGTACTAAAAAAATTAGACTAGTTATTAGGTAGTTATTTGTAACAGCTGAAATGTTGACCTACGATCTCATCATCAATGTTATGCCTCACATGAATAAGGCTAGCATGACTGATAGATAATAAGAGTCAAAGACTGAGCTGTTTTAGGGCCAGAGGGCAATTAGGTAACCTCTTGGGTCAGGAAACTGTTCAAGAAAGAAATACAGCACTGATAAAATATTTAGCATTTGTTGAAAAGGAAATCCATCCAAAATTCTTAAACCTTAGTTTATCTTTATTACTAAAATTTATTTACTTTCTGGTGATTTACTATCTAAACACACAAGCATATATTATCTACATGATATATATTTTTATTTACATACCTGTATATGTAGATCTCTTTATTATAAAATATTACTTACGTTTTACAGTTTATAAATCATATAGTTTTCCTAAAATATGTAAACGTGTATATGTTCTCTAACATATATAAAATGTAATCCTGCTCTTCCATGGACATTGGGAGTATCCACTTTGACACAGACATTGAGAATATCTCACTTGAGAACAGAGTAATTTAATAATTATTGCTTATTTTTAATTTTTATTTACTTTCAATATCTTTGTCTAAGATTATTTCTCCCCTCTTAAGAAAATTTTAATACTTCCCCATATAAAAACATGTAAACTTGACAAGCTTGAGTGGAAATTAGACTGAACTATGTTTACTATAGTAAGCAGTGATTTTTTTTTTCCACCTCCCTTTTCTCTAGTTTGGAACTCAAATTAAATTAACATTATCGTTGCTTTAATTGCATCATGCCAGTATATAAAAATGAAAGAAGTACTTTGACAATCATAGTTTCTTATTTAAATGGCGTATATTTCCAGCTGGAATTACCTCTCTGGTTTTCTATCATCTCTGCCTTTCCTGAAGGTTTGAGCCTAGTCTCAGATGCTCAAATCAATCCTGGCCCTTGGGGGCAGGGTGGGATAAAGGGTGGGAGTGGAATTTAAGTGGTGATAGTTAGGCCTGTACTTTAGTGGTTTAACAACAAGGTAAATCTTATATTGACCTTTTCCCTAGTTCTAGTAACTGTACTTCAACCTTCCTTGTACCACATTTCTGGCAATCACATTTCTCTTCTTGATCATTTTCTTTATACCCAGTTCCTCAGTCTAACAAGGCTTTCACTCCAGGCTTTGAAAGCTTTTTCCTGTACCCCAGCTTCATTACCAGTTGGTAAACTGACCTGCCTACATATTTAGGCCTGCATATTTAGGTCTCTAATTTTCTTTGCTTCTAGATTTCCCACTGCCCTGCTCCTCCCCTGATCTTGTTGTCCTGTGCCAGTGATGCAAGCCACTTCCCTTGACTGCCAGCTGCTTTCTGACCCATGCATCCCTCTGTGTATCATGTTCTGCCAGCTGAACATCCTCCTGTCACTCCCAGTTTATACTGACCCTCCACATGTCCTATCATAGTCAGGAGATGTGACATAAAGAATTAAAATTTATAAATGTAAGGCAGCCTTATTTTGACACATGAGATTAGAAACAAAAATTTTTTTGAAAATAACCACTATGACACTATGATCTCTATGTACAGACTTAGAAAGTCTTAATGAAATGATAGATTACTGTGCTAATATAGCCAGCTATCAAAGAATCTTGCATGAATCTGCTACTCATGTATTAGTAAATCTGAATTGAATGCAAACAAATGAAAAGAGATCTGTGATGATTCTTGGAACTCATATAGTACCTGGAAAAGGAGGAGTTTGAAAAGTTTAAGAATATGGTTACTAATAAAAGTGAGGGTAGTTCTTTATTCACCATAAACTGAATAATGAAGATCACAACACTGAGGCAAGTTTTATATTCTAGCACAGGGTTTGGCAAACTTCTTTAGAGGGCCAGATAATGAATACTTTGGGCTCTATTTCATCTACCCAGTTCTGCCACTGTGGCTTGAAAGCCAAGAAGTAAATGAATGGGTGTGGCTTGAAAAACAATAAGTAAATAAGTGGGTATGGCTATGTTCCAATAAAACTTCATTTATGGACACTGAAATAAAAATTTCATATAATTTTCACATGTCACAAAATATTATTCTTCTTTTGATATATTTTCAGCCATTTTTAAAATATAAAAACTATTCTTACTATATAAAAATAGGTGGTGGGACAAATGTGGCCCACTGGTTGGGTTGTAATTTGCCAACCTCTGTTCTAGTTTAGTGCATATCTTCCCAGGCTTCCAACTGACTAGAAATGTGTGTGTATGTTGTGTATGGGGGAATGGGGGCAGTGGAGAAACAAAAATGTTTTTGCATTTTTGAGAATAACTCATCTTTGCCTAAAAACATGCCTTTTACATTTTTTAAAATATCAAAATTTTGCTTGACTGTTTAGCAGCTAAGTTTTCCATTAGGGATGTAGAGAATTTTTTTAAACACTTTTGATTTTTATCAAATAATCAAAATGGAAATGGGAAGTAGCCAGTAGATTATCTGTAAACCTAAACAAAACAAACAAAGCAAAAGCTTACAAAAGATAAGAAACTCTTGCAAAATGAGGTAAGATCCTGGAGAAGCTATTTCTACCATCTAACTGCTGTTTGATTCCCAAATGGTTAACTTTTGATTATAAAGTAACATACCTCCAAGTAACAACTCTAAAGCACACAGGGGGTGGTAGAAGTGAAACACTGCTCTCATTTATTTAATAGTCACATTGTAAATAATCACCAATGCATCAGATCTCTGTTGCTAAAAATAGCAGTTATGGGGCTGAAAGATTTTCATTATAAGGACAAGTAAACTTTGGAATGGACGCATAGCAAAGAATTATTTTCTATTATACAGAAGACTTATCTCCTATTTATTTACAAAAAAAATAGACTCAGTTTGTCTGATAGGTTCTGGGACTTCATGTGAAATTACAGAGACGGAAAAAAAAATTTAATGGAGGAGGGAGGAGTGCAGAAAAACAGATCCAAGTACTTGATACTTTGTTTTTTTCCAGTGCCCCTCCCATTTGTCACTTTCATCTCTCTCCCTTTCAGATTCATTCCATACCCTTTTCATTATATGTTGATCCTCTTGTCCCTCTTTCCTCATCTCCCCAGTTCCTCCTCCCTCATTCGTTTTTTAGCTCTTAGAAATCTCCCTTTCTTTTTGCTCTTCCTCTGTGGTATCTACTAAAACCTTAGAGAAGTGATGTATTTTCTGAAACTTCTATGGGTTTCTAAGTGACGCTGAGCATGCTCAGTCGCTAGGGCAGGTTTTGTCGCCAGCAGCTGCCCTGATTCGACCTCTCCAAAAATAGACATTTAACTCTCTGAACTGTTTAAGGATGTAATTCGTTTTGCTCTCTCTTCATTTTCAAGGTTCAAAGGAAAGCAGCGAGGATTCCAGGGGTCCCGTCGCCCCTACAGCCAATGAGGGGCCTGAGAGGGAGGAGCTTGGGGCTGCTTGGTGCAGCTTGAGCTTCTGAGGGAATCATCCCCAGTACACGCAGTGGCGTCTGAGCTGTGCTGCATGACACAGAACAAAATCTTAAAAAATAAAAACAAAAAACAGAAGAGGAGAAACGCTGCAGAGTATGGAACGCTATAGAACTTTATGAAACATTTGCTTGGGATTCCCGGGGAACATGATCTTTTAAAACCAATTCTTTCTGAAGCCGGTTTGGGTAACTGGGAAAATGATACATATGCTAAATGCAGCAGCTGATCGAGTGAAATGGACCAGATCGAGGACTGCTAAAAGGGCTGCCTGCGTGGTGGCTGCAGCATATGCTCTGAAAACCCTCTGTCCCATCATTGGCAAGCGTTTAAAGCAATCTGGCCACTGGAAGAAAAAAGAAGCTTACCCGGCTGCAGAGAACAGAGAAATACTGCATTGCACCGAGGCCACTTGTAAAAAACCTTCGCCTGGAGTGAATGCAGATTTTTTCAAACAGCTACTAGAACTTCGGAAAATTCTCTTCCCAAAACTTGTGACCACTGAGACAGGATGGCTCTGCCTCCACTCGGTAGCTCTAATCTCAAGAACCTTTCTGTCTATCTATGTAGCTGGTTTGGATGGAAAAATCGTGAAAAGCATTGTGGAAAAGAAGCCTCGGACATTCATCATCAAATTAATCAAGTGGCTTATGATTGCCATCCCTGCCACCTTTGTCAACAGTGCAATAAGGTACCTAGAGGGCAAATTGGCCTTGGCCTTCAGAACTCGCCTAGTCGACCATGCCTATGAAACCTATTTTACAAATCAGACTTATTATAAGGTGATCAATATGGATGGGAGGCTGGCAAACCCTGACCAGTCTCTTACTGAGGATATTATGATGTTCTCTCAGTCTGTGGCTCACTTGTATTCCAATCTGACCAAACCTATTTTAGATGTAATCCTGACTTCCTATACGCTCATCGAGACTGTTACATCCAGAGGAGCAAGCCCAATTGGGCCCACCCTTTTAGCAGGGCTTGTGGTATATGCCACTGCTAAAGTGTTAAAAGCCTGCTCTCCCAAATTTGGTAAATTGGTGGCTGAAGAAGCTCATAGGAAAGGCTATTTGCGGTATGTGCACTCCAGAATTATAGCCAATGTTGAAGAAATTGCCTTCTACAGAGGACATAAGGTAAGAAAGAAATTAAGGTGACGGGTGAAATGTGAGACTGTTCAAGCTGCCACTGCAGTGCTAGATACCATCTGTTGTACTGTTGATGGACCCACTTCTTTAAGGTTTTAGATTCTTATGACATTCAAACCTGTATTAAAATATATGCTTCATTACCCTTTTTAAATCACAAGCTGTTAAAGAATTATATATAGAGTGCAAACTTTTCTAAAGTTTCATGAAAATAACATTTTCAGCATTCTAAAAAATTCTACTTAGTCTCAGTTATCCAAATATGCTCAGAATTATCTCTAAAGCATTTTCTTAAAACTGAAATCCTAAGTAGATGGTCCTAGAACATTGAAGAAAATATATGTTTAGAAACTAAGTAAACATACTTCCACTGAGATGGAAAATTTAGGATGATATTGTTTGTTTGTTTGTTTTTCAAGAGAAAAAAAAAAGTGCTTTCATATGAAAGACAGGTGTGACAATTTTGCATGCCTGGTCCATGATGGAGTTCCTCAGTTCTAAGAAGTGCAGGAGAGTGGCTTACAAATGGCATTTCCATCACTCTTAATGTTCAGTACCATATTTTGACACAAATAAAAAAAGGTAGTGAAATGAAATTTTGTCTAGCTTAGAGGGAAAAGCTAAGATTAGAGATGAAGAGGAAAAAAGGAGTTCCGGAATGTTATTTTTAAATATTAAAGATTTTCAACCTTAAGCAGTTAACCTGATTACATAAACTTGCAGTACATTAAAGACTTTTTAAGGTGATGCATCTGAAATCTTAATACAAATGACTTGGCAAATGAAATAGTAAGTTATTCTAAAGTTGAAATGGTATTATAATTAAAAAGAATTATTTAATTTTGAAACATCATCAATAACAACAAAAAAAGAAATTTTATAGTAGTACCAATCTGAAGAAGAAAATTTAAAGCAAATTTAGGACTTTTATTCCCACTTGAAAATTGGCTTAATATGTTGTAGTAATCATATTTATGTCATTCTTGAATCACTGAGCTCAGTGATATAAATTATAGCATGTTGTAGGCTTCTTGCATTTAAGACAAAACCTAGTAAATTGAGTTAGTTCAAAAGTGGAGTCTACACATATACATGTCATGTGTTTATTTTCAGATATTTTTGCTGTAATAAAAAAGGATAAGTTTCTAACTGTTTATTCATGTCTTATGGAATATCATTTAATTTTAACATCTTATACATATAAATTTGAAAACATAAGTATAAATCACTTGTATATATTTATATTTAACATTATATTTATTGAATATCAGACATTTAAAAAATAATACAGGTGTGATTACAACTAAATAATGACTAATTCTGACACTAATCTGTATTTATTGGTTGTTAGAATCACAGATAATAGTATACGAAGTAAAACAAAATAATATGTAATTATCTTTAAAGAAAGTTCTCAAACATACGTTATTTATTTTTATAGTTCATACTAGGTTAATTCTTATCTTTTTTTCTCTCCATAGGTAGAAATGAAGCAACTCCAGAAGAGTTACAAAGCTTTAGCAAATCAGATGAACCTCATTTTATCCAAACGTTTGTGGTACATCATGATAGAGCAGTTCTTGATGAAGTATGTTTGGAGCAGCAGTGGATTAATTATGGTGGCTCTACCTATTATCACTGCAACTGGCTTTGCAGATGGTGGTAATGGCATTTATGCTTAATATTAAATATATGTTTCTGATTATTTCTCTTTAAGGTGTCACTGCTGGAGTTATGTCAGGGAATTGTGTAGCCATCATTCTATAGTCCTTAATGGTCAGAAACAATGGCAGACTTTGCAACATCCAGTAATAAGACCAGCAATGTGAAAGAAGTGACTCAAAAGACCTTTCCAGTTCTGTGATATTTCAGAAACCTCTGATGTAGTGTTTTGGGGAGTTGATCTTAAGCAATTTTAATTATACTGCCTAATATAGAATGATTCTCTAGTTTACAATTCAACTCAACACAAATTAATACCTTCAAAAGGAGTATAATAGAAAGTCTTCCCATGTGTTGTAAATTTCAGTTCTGCACATAGCATGCATTTAGTCTATAAATATTCTATAACTAGATCTGCCCTGATTTATGATTTGAATAGTTGGTTGACTACATTAGACAACTAATAATACTGTTTCAGGGAGAGCTTCATGCCATGGAACAAGGTCTCCTCTACTTGTAGGTAATATAGAAAACGTCCTATTTGGTGGTATTGTGGAGATAGGGATTGTCAAGTTTCAGGGGTCTAATTCTATCCTACCACTGTCCCAGTGGTTTTTTTTAATCAACATTTTTCATCCTTTGGAACAACTAAGAAAGATAAAGGCAAGGAGGACAATATTAAAATGTTATGTAATACTTGAGATGGGAGTTTGGGTCTTAATTGGCAGGACAGAGGGGGATTAATTAAAGAAGCAGCATTTTCCTCTCTTTTTCCAAAGTAAAATATTCCCCCTCCTCTTTCAAAACCACTTGACCAAAATTGGTCTTAGTGTTGAAGGAGCTAGACAAAAACATAGGCTTTGTAGTGAGACAGAGCTTTGCTCAACTCTGCTTTCCCTCTTTCTGTCTGTGTCCTTTAGTCATGTTAATTAAACTGTCTAAACCTCAGTTTCCTCATCTGTAAAATGAGAATCAGAAAGCCTACTTCAGAGTGGGGTGGTGAGGATTTAGTAGAATAATGTATCAAGAGCGTGTATCAAGAACATTGACATGGTGACAATTATTGCCTAGAAAACAAAAGGCAACACTAAGAAAAATGTAACAGAATTCACACTATTTTACAGTTATTTTTGGTGTAGAATTAAGTATTAATAGTTATTTGTTTGAAGTCATCCAATAAAAACAAGTAAAAAATTACCATATGCTTTAATATTTTAAAACAGTGCTTTAATGCTTTACCAATTCTCACAAAAACACCTGTCAAATTTGAGTCATTCTGAACCTAAAATTGTTCATTTTGGTAAAGTAGGATTTGTCAATCCCTTGTGGTAAGTGCTATACATATACCAAATGTACTCTGCAACTCACCTGTCTAATAGTGTGTTTAGACCACTAGGAAAACTGAATTTTATCTTTTATTTAATGTTTTCAAAATTCGTTTAAATCATTTTAAAAAGCTTCTATTGAAAAAGGCATTGTTAGTATTTTTAGATTTAATCCTTTCATAATGAAATAAAATAAATTGCTTTTTCAAAAGAGTATTAGGGAAAAAAAAAGACAAAAATGTATGGTCTTAAGATTAGTTTTACTAAGAAATTTAACAAAATTGTCAGATATTCATAGTGAATATCTATCCATCAGTTTATGTATATTTTAAAAGTTTCATGTATAATGTATATTAGAAACTACCCCAATGACAAAATTATGGTGTAGTATAGTCTGAAGACAGGGAGCTTGATTCCTCCAGCTCTGTTTTTCTTTCTGAAGATGGCTTTCACTATTGGGGATCGTTTGTGTTTGCATAGAAATTGTGAAATTTTTTGTTCTAGTTCTGTGAAAAATGCCACTGGTAATTTGATAGGGATTGCATTGAATCTGTAGGTTGCTTTGGGTAGTATAGTCATTTTCACAATATTGATTCTTCCAATCCAAGAACATGATATATCTCTCCATCTGTTAGTGTCATCTTTTTTGTTTAACACCTTTATTAGAGTATAATTGCTTTACAATGGTGTGTTAGTTTCTGCTTTATAACAAAGTGAATCAGGTATACATATACATGTATCCCCATATCTCCTCCCTCTTGTGTCTACCTCCCACCCTCCTTATCCCACCCCTCTAGATGGTCACAAATCACCGAACTGATCTCCGTGTGCTATGCGGCTGCTTCCCACTAGCTATTTTACATTTGGTAGTGTATATATGTCCACTTTTATTTGTTTCATCAGTGTTTTATAGTTTATTGAGTACAGGTCTTTACCTCCTTAGGTAGGTTTATTCCTAGGTATTTTATTCTTTTTGTTGCAATAGTGAATGGGATTTTTCCTTAACTTCTCTTTCTGATCTTTCGTTGTTAGTGTATAGGAATGCAAGAGATTTCTGTGTGTTAATTTTGTATACTGCTACTTTACTAAATTCATTGATTAGCTCTAGTAGTTTTCTGGTGGCATCTTTAGGATTCTCTATGTATAGTATCATGTCATCTGCAAACAGTGACAGTTTTACTTCTTCTTTTCCAATTTGTATTCCTTGTATTTCTTTTTCTTTTCTGATTGCCATGGCCAGGACTTCCAAAACAATGTTGAATAATAGTGGCAAGAGTGGACATCCTTGCCTTGTTCCTGATCTTAGAGGAAATGCTTTCAGTTTTTCACCATTGAGAATGATGTTTGCAGTGGGTTTGTCATATATGGGCTTTATTATGTTGAGGTAGGTTCCCTCTATGCCCACTTTCTGGAGAGTTTTTATCAAAAATGGGTGTTGAATTATGTAAAAAGCTTTTTCTGTATCTATTGAGATGATCATACTGGTTTTATTCTTCAATTTGTTAATATGGTGTATCACATTGACTAATTTGTGTATATTTAAGAATCTTTGCATTCCTGGGATAAATCCCACTTGATCATGGTGTATGATCCTTTTAATGTGTTTTTATATTCTGTTTACTATTATTTGGTTGAGGATTTTTGCATCTATATTCATCAGTGATATTGGTCTGTAATTTTCTTTTTTTGTAGTATCTCTGTCTGGTTTTGGTATCAGGGTGATGGTAGCCTCATAGAATGAGTTTGGGAGTGTTCCTTCCTCTGCAATTTTTGGAAGAGTTTGAGAAGGATGGCTGTTAGCTGTTCTCTAAATGTTTGATAGAATTCACATTTGAAGCCATCTGGTCCTGGACTTTTGTTTGTTGGAAGATTTGTAATCATAGTTTCATTACTTTTGATTGGTCTGTTCATATTTTCTCTTACTTCCTGGTTCAGTCTTGGAAGGTTATACCTTTCTAGGAATTTGTCCATTTCTTCCAGGTTGTCCATTTTATTGGCATAGAGTTTCTTGTAGTAGTCTCTTATGATGCTTTGTATTTCTGCGGTGTTCATTGTAACTTCTCCTTTTTCATTTCTAATTTTATTGATTTGAGTCCTCTCACTCTTTTTCTTGAAGAGTCTGGCTAAAGATTTATCAAGTGTGTTTATCTTCTCAAAGAACCAGCTTTTTAATTGATCTTTGCTATTGTTTTCTTTGTTTCGATTTCATATATTTCTGATCTGATCTTTATAATTTCTTTCCTTCTACTAACTTGGGGTTTTGTTTGTTCTTTCTCTAATTCCTTTAGGTGTAAAGTTGATTGTTTATTTGAGATTTTTCTTGTTTCCCGAGGTAGGCTTGTATAGCTATAAACTTCCCTCTTAGAACTGCTTTTGCTGCATCCCATAGGTTTTGGATAGTTGTATTTCCATTGTATTTTGTCTCTAGGTAGTTTTTGATTTCCTCTTTGATTTCTTCAGTGATCTCTTTATCATTTAATAACATATTGTTTTGCCTCCATGTGTTTGTGTTTTTTATGGTTTTTTCCCTGTAATTCATTTCTAATCTCATAGCATTGTGGTCAGAAAAGATGCTTGATATGATTTCAGATTTCTTAGATTTACCAAGGTTTGATCTGTGACCCAAAGTGTGATCTATCCTTGGGAATGTTCTGTGTGCACTTGAAAAGAAAGTGTAATCTGCTGTTTTCGGATGGAATGTCCTATAAATATCAATTAAAGCTATCTGGTCTATTGTGTCATTTAAAGCTTGTGTTTCCTTATTAATTTTCTGTATGGATGATCTGTCCATTGGTGTAAGTAAGGTGTTAATGTCCCCCACTATTATTGTGTTACTGTTGATTTCCTCTATTATAGCCACTAGCATTTGCCTTATGTATTGAGGTGCTCCTATTTTGGGTGCATATATATTAATAATTGTTTTTTCTTCTTCTTGGATTGATCACTTGATCATTATGTAGTGTCCTTCCTTGTCTCTTGTAACACTCTTTAATTTATAGTCTGTTTTATCTGATATGAGCATAGGTACCCGAACTTTCTTTTGATTACTATTTGCATGGAATATCTTTTTCCATCCCCTCACTTTCCATCTGTATGTGTCCCTAGGTCTGAAGTGGGTCTCTTGTAGACAGCATATATATGGGTCTTGTTTTTGTATCCATTCAGTGAGCCTGTGTCTTTTGGTTGGAACTTTTAATCCATTCTCATTTAAGGTAATTATCGATATGTATCTTCCTATTAGCATTTTCTTAATTATTTTTGGTTTGTTTTTGTAGGTCCTTTTCTCCTCTTGTGTTTTCTGCTTAGAGAAGTTCCTTTAGCATTTGTTGTAGAGCTGGTTTGGTGGTACTGAATTCTCTTAGCTTTTGCTTGTCTGTAAAGCTTTTGCTTGTCTGTAAAGCTTTTGCTTTCTCTGTCAAATCTGAATGAGATCCTTGTCGGATATAGTAGTCTTGGTTGTAGGTTCTTCCCTTTCATTCTTTATATCATGCTACTCCCTCTGGCTTGTAGAGTTTCTGCTGAGAAGTCAGCTGTTAACCTTATGGGAGTTCCCTTGTATGTTAGTTGTCATTTTTCCCTTGTTGCTTTTAATAATTTTTCTTGCCCTTTAATTTTTTTCAATTTGCTGACTATGTGTTCAGCATGTTTCTCCTTGGGTTTATCCTGACTGAGACTCTCTGTGCTTCCTGTACTCGGGTAGCTATTTGCTTTCCCATGTTAGGGAAGTTTTCAACTATAATCTCTTCAAATATTTTCTCAGGTCCTTTCTCTCTCTCTTCTCCTTCTGGGACCCCTATAATGCGAATGTTGTTGCGTTTAATGTTGTCCCAGAGGTCTCTTAGGCTGTCTTCATTTCTTTTCATTCTTTTTTCCTTATTCTGTTCCATGGTAGTGAATTCCACCATTCTGTCTTCCAGGTCACTTATCTGTTCTTCTGCCTCAGTTATTCTGCTATTGATTCCTTCTAGTGTATTTTTCATTTCAGTTATTGTACTAGTCATCTCTGTTTGTTTGTTCTTTATTTCTTCTAGGTCTTTGTTCTTTAAATCTTCTGGGTCTTTGTTAAACATTTCTTGTATCTTCTCAATCTTTGCCTCCATTCTTTTTCCAAGGTCCTGGATCATCTTCACTGTCATTATTCTGAATTCTTTTTCTGGTAGGTTGCCTATCTCCACTTCATTTATTTGTTTTCCTGGGGTTTTATCGTGTTCTTTCATCTGGCACATAGTCCTCTGCCTTTTCATTTTGTCTGTCTTTCTGTGAATGTGTTTTTTGTTTCACAAGCTGCAGTATTGTAATTCTTTTTGCCTCTGATCAGTTTTATTTCTTCTTAACAGAGGCTATCAGTGAAAGCTATTATTCACACCCCTTTTAACCCAAATTCATAAAATCTCATAATTATTTTAGATCATCAGCCAGATTCTCTGAGCCAGAACTATTCTTAGCACTTTAACTGATACAGCAGTCACTCTTTTGGCAGCTTGCTGAGAATCCTTTGTTAATTTTTTGTGGCTATCTAAATTTTATTACACATTTAAATGTGTTTAAGAATATCTGCATTCTGTTCCCAGCCTATTTAGCCATTCAGGTCTTTCTCGCATCACTTATACTAACACTCAAAGCCTTTCTTTTTTCATTCTTCAAGGAAACAGACTAACTTCAAGGGAACTAAAGATAGTTCTTTAGAGCAGTACTTAACTCTCGAGCTAGGAGGTCCCCATGAACTCATAGTTTTTCTGATACTCAAGTAAAATCAGTGCTTAACACCAACCCATACTGTAACTTGACCAGTTTATTATTCAATTGGCATTGCTTGAAATTTCCCGTCTTTGAGACATTGCTTATGTTGTACTTGTGATCTTTTAAAATTGTATGCCGTCTTCAAGGCCTCACTCCCAGTCTACTCCTCCATGAAGCATTTCTTGTCTCTTGCAGAAAGAAATTATTTTTGCATCCTTCAAATGTGTCATATTAACTCTCCTCATAGGCTGCCCTGCATTGTTATTTGGGAACTTGTCTTCTTTCTCTTGTCAAACTGTAAGCTTCCTAAGGAAAGAATCTGAAAATTACATTTAATCCTTGCATATCCTGTAACACCTTGCCTAATTTCTTGTAAATCCTGCTGTTCAATAAATATCTGCTGAGTGAATTTTACCTTATATTATGCGTGGATCCCTTTCAAACTCAGCTGAGCTGTCTATAAGCAAGTAAAAGTGAAAGTATCCAGTAGTTTTAACAGGGCACATGTTAAATATTTGCATGTCATGGAGAAAAAAAAAAACCCTTTTCACTGAGATAAAGCCAAGCAACATAAATAGCAAAGTGGGCCCATGGCTATTTATATTATTCTAATTTCTTCATTAATTTACAGCTTTCAATTTAGAATTTTGGTGATAGTCCATAGAAAGACCGGATAGAGAATCAAATTGATGCCAAGATTAAAGTAATGACCTGGAGAGAATAACTTTAAAGAATAATACTAAATGGAGTAGATATGCAATAATAACAATAACACTTAGAGAAAATAATAACACCTAACATTTAAGAGCAATTATTATAAACTATGGATTAGGCTAACACTTTGTTTGTATTTCCCCTTTAAATCTCACAACAACCCTCTGAGATAGAATTGTTTGAGATAGTACTATTATTTCCCTCATTTACACATGAGAAAGTAGCATGGAGAAGATTAGTGGCTTGCTTTACTAACCTTACTACTTGCCAATAAGTAGTAGATTCTGGACTCTAACCTAGTCTGACTTCTGGCTTTTAACCATAATTCTGCATTGACAGTAATTTAGGATATTTATCTATCGATCCATCCATCCATTCAGTACACATTAAGGAGTACTGTGTTCTAGACACTCTGGGGAGTACTAGGAATAATGAATAAAATACAGTCATGCCCCTTAAAGAACTTATAGTCCACTGGAAAAGCCAGACAAGGGTTTCCAGGGAAACCTGTACTAAAGAGTTAACTCTTTAAGAAAGAGCTTGGCAAAAAAGAAAGTGTATTAAAGTCAGAAAATATTATATATGCAAATACCAGAGAATAAGCAGAATATTGCATGGTTGGGGTGTTCCTAAACTGTAGGGTGAAAGTTGAAACAGGTAGAGCTAGATTATGAGGGTGAGCTACTTTGCATTTCTATTAAAGAAATCACACTAGAAATATTTGCAGATTCTAGCTAATGGTATTTTATTGACTGAATCAGTAGTATTTTATTACCTAGCTCTAATAAGGACAGGACGTTGACTTTGGTAAGGTTTGAAAGAATGCTAAATGAAAATAGTCTTAATTCCTATAGATTTAATTCTTCTAACTTTCCTTCTAGAAAAATAATAAGACAAAGGAAGATTTAAATAAAATCTGGTACAAACACTATTTTTTAAATAATTCATTAATTCCTAGGAAATTGCTGATACTAATGAAAAATTTTCATACGGTTGTTTTAGTCACAGTCTCATAGTACAAAAAAAACATTTAGTTACTTAAAAAATTCAACAGTTTTGTAATTTGCTTTTAGATCTAGAGGATGATGGAAAGCAAGCTATGGTTAGTGAGCGGACAGAAGCGTTTACCACTGCTCGAAATTTATTGGCCTCTGGAGCTGATGCTATTGAAAGGATTATGTCTTCATACAAAGAGGTACTTGCATTTCTTGTTATCAATTTCTTGTTATCAATTTGATTAAAATAAGATATATGAAAATCAAGCATGTAAATGTAAATTACCACATATGTTTATTATTTTGGAAACATCTTTTCTCTACCAAAAATTGCTGAGTATAATCAAGATAAAGGACAACAACTTCCAAATCTATTGCTGCTAATACCTTTCAATTTTTATGCTCTCAATTGTCAACTCCTTTTTCTGTCTATAGTATGACATATTTGCTCTTAAACTTTACTAAAAGGCCCTTTGGTATGGATTTTGGAGCCAGAGTGCCTAAATCTAAATTCTTGCTCCAGTATTTACAAATAATGTGAACTTGACCTGTTTGTGTCTGTTTCTTCATCTGTAAAATGAGGATAATGATAGTGATGACTTTGTAGAGTTGTTGTGATAGTAAGCACTTTAATAAGTGTTAGCCAATAATATTACTTATATACCTTGCAAACTTTTACTTATACTTCAGGACAAGTCAAGCCTTACCAACCACGTATAAAAAACCCTTTGTGATTCCACTTTCTTTCTGACTTCCCTGCAGAGTCTGGGTCTTCCTTCTCTGTGTTCATAGTACATCTGGTGCTTTACCACATTATAATTATCTATCTTTTGCATAAGATCCTGAGTGGAAAGCAGGAACTATCTTATTCATCTTTACATTCCTAATATCTATTTTAATGCTTGGAATATTTTATATGGTCAGTAAATATTTGCTGAGAGAATGGTAATAAGACCTACAGATAGCACAGGGTTAAAATTAAAAATCACTTTATTCAATTCAGATATTAAATAATATTCCCATGGACAGTCATTCTCACTATTAATTACTCTTGTGGCTTTTGTATCAATATAAATTGCCAGAGCATCATTATAAATTTAACTACCTATTAAATTATCCTTGAATAAATTATATAAGATAGTTGCAAAGTCTGTGATTTGCTGACAAAACTTTTCAATCTCATTTAACAACTGATTTATTGAATTGGGTTTTTTTAAAAAAGGTAAAACCAGTTGTTTAGGGCCACAAAGCAAGACAACTCAATTAAAACTTTTTTTTCAAATAGTAATTTTGATAATCTGGAGACACAGTTTTGGAGATAACTTTTTCAGCTAATAAATTACTTATTATTAAAATTAAATGAAAAATCAAAATTTTATATATCTCACATTCAAACACTTTGCTATCTAAGTCACAGAGAGAATATCAGTTCTTTTTTCTAGATTGTCTCCAACACAAGAAATTATTGCATTTTGTTTCATTTTGCCTGTATGTACATTGAATCATAGAACTTTTACTTCTAAAGAATCTTATTACTCCTGTGAAAGCTCATGAAAGCATCATGGATTCTCCACTAGCTCTAGAGGGAACAAGGTTTCTTTTTAGACAAACCCCCTTGTCTTATATCCCAAAGTAATTTGTCCACAGTCACATTCTCTTTTTTTTTTTTTTTGACACACTTTGCCCATTCATCCCTGCATCCTGGTCTACTAACTCAATGCCTCCTGCCTTTCTTTAATTGACCTCCACATTTGTTTTGGATTTTTTTATTGCAACTATATTTACTTAGGTTTCTTGTGGATGCATATTTTGTTAATCCTTAGTTCTGTTTTCCTCTACTTGGGAACTCAAGAGATTCTTCTAGATAACAGTTTAGAAATTATCCTATATAATAGCTATAACATTAATGTATAGAAATGAAATACTAATCTAATTATAGACCTCTCACACAGTAGAGACATGTGGTAGAAGGCTTTTAACAATAATACTTGCTTATTCAGTGTTTAAGTTTTGCGCACACAAAAATCTTACACAATGTTGGTAATGTATTAGTCCATAGTTTATTGTTTAAGAGACATTTATTAGTGACATGCCTTGCTTATTGATACCAATTTCCTACTAAACAGTTCTGTAAGGGAATGGTTTTTGTTGCTTCCTTTTCACTGAGAAAGATGGTCTTGACAGGACATGAGTAACCTTTCAGATGACTCACCTTGATAACAAGATGTTCTTTTAATAGAAAAGCAGCAGAGATTCAACCTAAATTGGACAACTGGCAGAATAGGAGCAAGATACCAGTCTATTGAGCCTTTTGAACTAAAGCAGAGATTTACCTCATCTTATAATCTCATCTAGAAAAAAAGTCATATTTAATATTTTTCTTTGGGCATATAAATCATGTTTGGCTTGAAAAGAAGCTGAATTTTGTGGGATTTGGACTGAAAAGGATTTAAAACTTTTCACTTAGCTCACACCCAATATTGGTATCCACTAGCAGGGGTATTTTCTCTGGCCAAACTTAGGAATTTTGACAATCAGTTTGACTCAGAAATGTCATTTCATAATAAGAAAAATATGCATTTTTCTTCTATTTAAAATCTTCCATTTTTAATTGAAAAAAGATATCAAAATAAAGAATCATTATTTCACTGAATGGATTTAAGCTTTTCACAAAACTTCTAATTTCAGGAAATCAAATTTTCATGCAAACAGGGGCCAAATCAGAAAATTGATTGAAAGATTTTTAAGTCTCACTAATATTCTGGAGTCTTTACATTTCACTTTGAACCCTGACTTGAATTAATAATTTTTATGTGCTTTTTAATTCCAATCAAACTTAAGCTGTCGACTTGCTATGCTGCTTTCTTGGTAAGTTTTTTAGTGTTACTGGTTTTAGTTATCAGATGTACTATCTACTTTTCATGTATAATAAAATAAGATCTTTAACATTAAATCAAGAAGCTTATATGATTACATATTTGTTTAAAAGTCTGTCTTGAGTATACTATTTTATCTCCCTATGTTGGTTTTAGATAACTGAATTAGCAGGCTATACTGCTCGAGTATACAACATGTTTTGGGTCTTTGATGAAGTAAAAAGAGGCATTTATAAGAGAACTGCTGTCTTGCAAGAGTCTGAAAACCATAGCAAGAGTGGAGCTAACGTAGAATTACCCCTCAGTGAGACACTGGAAATCAAAGGTATTAAACTCAAATGTTTTTATATTTTTTCTATATTTAAATGTTTATCAACAGAACCAAAGTTTTTTAGAAGATATCTTTGAACAGATGTAAGGAACCAACATTTAGTTATTTAAACAGTTATTCCTAAAGTTAGTGTTGCATTTTGAGTAGTAGTGACTAATATTACCCTAAAAAATATTATGCTACTTTTGTTTAGGACAAAATGTCTAGAATTATTTTTAGAAACTGCACATACGGCAGAATGAATTGTTTGCATTTAAAATTCAAATAACAGAATTAGAGCTAATGTCATACTGTTCTCCATCATTCTAGCATTTGGTTTGGTTATTATAGTTTTAAAAATTATAGTTTTCTATGTCTTAATTTCCTTTTTGCAGCTGTGTTTTTTTTCTATAGGAAAGTTTAATTGAGAGAAATAAGTAGTTATAAACAGTGTGGCTGGGTTATACCAGATAGAGTTTAGCTTTGCTCTCATTATGATATTAACATCATATTACAGTAAAATAATATTTCTGAGAAAGATTTTCCATATAGATATGTCAAAATGTGCAAATTTACATTTGACTTTGCTTTAGATATAGATATCTATATTTACATTTATTTCTATAATGCATTAATGTGAATTATCTTTAGAGTGAATTTATCTGTTATGCTACATTATACTTTAAGTTATTTAATTAGCAATAACACATGATAGCTTTTGAAACTTAAACTCTTCCTTAACTTATAGGAAAAGTTATTGATGTGGATCATGGAATTATTTGTGAAAATGTTCCCATAATTACACCAACGGGAGAAGTGGTGGCTTCCAAGCTAAACTTCAAAGTAAGATGATATTCAAGAATCTTCTGATTGTTGCCAACACAATAATACAAAACAACTCAGAATTCATGTACCTTATATTAAATACTTGGAGGAGCATATAGAAAGGAGGGGAAATCAAGAAAGGTATGCATAGAGGCTCAATTACAGAAGCAGTTACTTCCTCAGAAAGCAGAGAGAAGGAAAAATTTGATTTCCACTGCTTTATGGCCTGGTTGAAAATCAAAATTAGAGTACACTGAGAGCCTATACAAAGTAACTTTTGGGAACAATAGGAAATTTCTTCAGAAATTAATATCTGGAAATACATTTTATTTTTTTTCCTTATAGGAGTTACTCAAAAAATACAAGCCTATATTGTTATATATTTACTAAAATATGAGAGAAGTCATCAGCAAGTTTACATTCTCTAAATTTAATTTATATTTTCAATAATCACGTCTTCTATTAGGAAAAAATGATCAGAAGATTCATGAATTGGAATTTAGCTTTTAATTCTGCTGAGAATAATAGTTATTTGTTATTTAATACTCTGTCTTGATTATAAAAACTAAGGTGCAAAAATAGCTAATAAATCTGAGACCCTGATTTAAAGTATTATAAAATTCAAACACACATTTTGGAATTCAAGTACAAAATAATTTGCTGATAAGTGTAATGGAGTTATCTGTGCTTAGTTCAAACAATGACATGATTGGACTTGATAACAGAATTAGAAACATGACCATATATGTGCATTTAATGATTTTAATATGGACCTTAGTCTAGGTTTAATTATTAAAGATGTATTTGAAAATGCATAAGCCTGCTGGAAGAGGATGAGAAGTACTGAACAGGGAGAAATTCTGTGTTAATAAACGTAAAAGAAATTGTGTTTTAACTACAATTTGGTTGGGCTCTATTTTTCCATTAATTGACCTATAGAGTAGCAATAAGGTGCTAATGATGCAGCATAATCTTAAGTAGATTTAAAATAAAGCCTTTGAAGAGGCCTACATGGGATATTTAACTATTTGCTAATACTTTAGCAATTTATAATGTATGACTTAGTATAGAGGTTTTTCATCAGGTTAGGCTTCATAATATCAATTCTTGTTGCTCCATTTATTATATAGAGGAAGAGTCTTGAATTCTGCCACCTACTAACTGAATACATTATTGTGGACACATAACACTCTTTCTGTGAAAAAATTCAGAGCTCAGTATATTTTTATATAAAATGAATTTTAAAATACTTAATCTAGTGAAAGTGTCATAAATTTTGAGGTTCTACAAAGGTATATGTTAATATAGTATACTTTTATGATAATTATTTATTTCTGAGTCAGACAGGGAGTTTTATTTAAAGTCTCAGGTCCCCAAAGTATAATACAGAATTTTGTTTCTTCTGCATGGATTGATAAATAAACAGGTTTCTAGCGGAAAACATTCTCATTCTTATGTTAGCCTTTTGGAATTAAAAAACCATTTGGAGAAGAAAATTTCAGTAAATGTGGGAATTCTTTTGCCTCACACTCACTGTTTACTAAACATCAGAAAACTTATGCTAAAAGATGATATGAATGTAGAAAAGTCTTCTGTTATGACTCAAAATGTGTTAAATTTCTGAGAATTCCTAGTAGAGAATGACACTATTAAATATTTTGTTTATATACCTTTTGCCATGGCACATACCTTTAAAAAATCATTTGAAAGTGTTTATGCTTTTACAAAATTAAACTTTCTTAATCCTCTCTCTACTGAAAGAGCAGAGCAAATTACAAAACCCTTTCTGGGTTCTTCCCAGGATTTTTTTTTTTAACTTTATTCTATCAAAATGGCATTTCAGTTTGCCTACAATTAGGGAGAAAAAATATCTGTGGTCATATTTTATAGACTCAAGCTTGCTCCTGTCTTATGTCCTAGCTATCTTTATTGGCTGGAATGCTCTTCCACCAGATCTTACTTGTTGCTTCTTGTCACCAGGCTAAGGCAAAATGGTATCTCCTCAAAGAGGACTTTCCTGACCACCTAATCAAAAGAAGCCCCCTTCCCCTGCCAACCTCACAATGCCACCATCTTTCCCTAACACATCTTCCTTTTTTGCTATCATAATAACATTTATGACTACTTAATTTTTTGTTCATGTGTTTATTGCCATCTTTGCCATTGAAGTGTAAGCTCCACAAGAACAGGGACTTTGTCTTGAGCAGCACTGTATCTTCTGTGCCTAGAAGAATGTCAAGCACATTTAGATATTCAATCAATGTTTACCGAGGAAATGACTAATTACTTAGAATATAAATCTGAACCATTTTTGCTTTACATATATTTATTACATACATTCTTAGTTCTTTTATCTAACCTTCATATCAACCTTTTTTTTCCTTCCCTTCCTTCCTTCCCCCCTTCCTCTCCCTACCACCTTCTTTCAGCAAAAAGATTTTAGCTATGTTATACACAGCAAATGAGTAATGGATATACATGGATATGGTTCCTTATACTGACATAATACAAGTAATATAATGCTCTTTCACCTTTGAGTTTTCAACATAATGTAGTCTACATCATGGACCTTAGATATTTGTATCTATACTGTACAAAGCTACATATACAGGCATACTGTAAATTTCTGCCTCTCGTACTTTCATACTATATTCATTTTTTAGTCACTGATTATAAAATATCATTTGTTCTTAGAAGTAAATCAGATTTTTAAATAATGTTCCTTTTTCTTGACCCTTACAATGCCTTTTAAATAGCACATTGACAACTTCCTGATCCTACTGGGTGGAATAAATTTAACTGTTTATTGGGTGGAATAAATTTAACTGTTAACTGTCATGAAATTTAACTGTTTAAATGATAAATAAGCTGAAAGATTCTAAGAGAATCATCCAATCAACAATCGATAAATAACTTAATTCATCCCTAGACATAAGACTAAATTACAGTCTTCTTGCTTGTCTCTGTCTTAATTTCATAAACGTATTTTCTCCATCTGTGAATAAACCAAAATTAGAATCATTTTATGTCTCTCATTACGGGCTTTTGTGATTTCTGTAACATTTCAGACTACTGAATTAAACAACCCAGCTGACTTGTAGAAATCCAACTTACAAATACAACAAAGTTGTATCTTAATTGAAGTAAATTTAATCAAATATTAATATAAATAAATTTAATCTATTTTAATTTAAATTAAATTTTTACAGTTTCTTATTTCCACGTGGTTACGTTCCTACGTATTTGTGTAATATGTGATGGCAAGACCTCAGTGAAAATTTTGGGAAGTCAGTGCTCATTTGAAGAAGATCCATTTCTTTGGAATTGGATTATTTTATGATGCTTTTAGCGTCAGAGCATAGTCCAAAGCCAGATTTGATGGTCTCAATCCCGATATATTTTTCTTTGATTCCTTGCCCATCCTAGGTTATCATGTGTTTGAAAGTTTTTTTAAAAATCCCTTTTAAATGCTGCCAAATTAAACCATTTTTTACATATTGTAATTTCTAATTTTATTTCTTACCTTAGGTAGAAGAAGGAATGCATCTTTTGATAACTGGTCCCAATGGTTGTGGGAAAAGTTCTCTCTTCAGAATTTTAAGTGGGCTCTGGCCTGTGTATGAAGGAATCCTATATAAACCACCTCCACAACATATGTTCTATATTCCACAAAGGTAGGTAAAGTTTCTTATATCACAATGAACAATTTCCTTTTGCTTTTGAATTATCTTGATTCCTTAAGCTCTTCTGTAGGTAATCTTTAAGCATGTTTTTATTGAGAGATGCAATTAAGGAAATAAAAATTATCCTAAAAAGTTTTATTACTGTTTTGATTATAATAGTTTCCAGGATAATAACAATTCTTTTCATTTTCACATCATTGTAATGAACACTCAAAGACTATAGATGTTAGTCTCAAGGAGTAGCAGGCTAGTCCAAAGAGTAAGTATATTGCCTTAGATGTCAGATTATCTCTTCTCACAAAAAAATTAATAGTTCTTGGATAGTATACTAGTCTTTCCATCAAGCTGCATACATTCATATGTTATAAAATTGTTCAATTATGTTTTAAGAGCCTCTGTGAAATAATCTTTATCACAATTCTGTTATATAATTAATTAATGATTTGAAACTACCTTAATTAAAAATATTTTACTCTAATAATGAGTGTAAAAGTAAGCATAGAAATATTTAAAAGGAACATTTTTCTTCTGAAGTTTTTAACTATCTTCCTTCATAACAATTTACAGATGTCTAAACAGAAAGTTATACTTGAAAATTTGGAATATTCATTGTGGGTGAGAGAAAATTAAATTTAAAGAAAATTAAAATTAAATTCATCTGACCCAGTACTTTTTCCATCTGTCATCACCCTGGGTTATGTCGAAATCACAAAAGTACTCCTACTGTGTTAGAGGGCTATTCTGTGGAAACTAATAGAGCACCTATGCTGAAATTATATTACAAGAGCAAATATAAAAGTTACATCAAGTATGATGCTATCACGTCTCTCTTCCTCTTTTTCCTTTGTCAGAAAGTGTTTGTACAGTCCTGCCCACTGGACTAATTTTTAGATCATATGTTGTAGTTATGCAGATGAGGCTTTGTGGGGCTTTTTCTTTAAAGTAAGACCTATCAGAGTAGTAGGAAGCTATCTGAAGTGTAGAAGGATGAAGAACTGTATTGGCAGTAAAAAAATATTGGATGTGAGCAGTGCTATGAATACTTATATTTAACACAAAATAGATAACATCTGTGACAGCAGAATCATTGTCTCTTTCTGTCTGTGCTTTAGAATCCTTTTGGGAAATGTTCTGGATCTGAAAACTAAATAATACTACCAAAGTTTAAATTTCAGACATTAATGCATTAAGTAGACCGATTTTAATTTCTTATTTAGGTTTTAAAGCATAAAATCATGAAGAAAATATTCTGTTATATCATAGAATCTACTCTTTTAATGCAAGTAAGATTGTATACATAAATTTTATGTTTTTTGCTATTTTAGATTTCATTCATAATATAGATACAGTTCTTGAATATAGCTATACCCTGAGCAATAAAAGACATTTCTCGGATGTAAGAAAGTGCATAATCAACAAAGTTATCCTTCAGAAATGAAGGAGAAATATTTTCCCAGACAAATAAAAGCTGAGGGAATTCATGTTCATTAGACGTGCCTTACAAGAAATGCTGAAAGGAGTTATTCAAATTGAAATGAAAGGCTGCTAATTAGTAACAGGAAAACATATGAAAATATACAACCCTGGTAAATGTAAATATATAATCAAATTCATAATACTCTAATACTGTATTATGGTGGTGTGTTAACCATCTAACTCTTAGTATAAAGGTTAAAGGACAAGAGTATTAAAATAACTATAACTAGTACAATTTATTAATGAATACACAATATAAAAGAGGAAAATTATGACATTAAAAACATAAAAGAAGGAGAGTAAAACTTGCAAGATGTTTTATATATGCTTCATAGGAACCAGAAAGCAAAAACCTACAGTAGATTCACAATAGATAAAGAAAAGGAAATCAGAGCATACCACTACAGAAAATCACCAATTCACAAAGGAAGGCTACACGAGAGGAAGAAAGGAACAAGGGACAAAACAACCAGAAAACAATAAGATGGCATTAGTAAATCCTTACCTGTCAGTAACTAGTCTAAATGTAAATATATTGACTTCTCCAATCAAAAGACATAGAATGGCTGGATGGATGAAAAAACAAGACCCAACTATATGCTGGCTATAAGACACTCACTTCAGCTTTAAAGACACACATAGACTGAAAGTGAAGGGATGGAAGAAGTTATTCCATCTAAATGGAAACCAAAAGAGAGCAGGGATAGTTATACTTACATCAAAAAAATTAGATTTTAAGCCAAAATTGCTAAAAAGAGAAAAAGACGGTCATTATATAATGAAAATGGGGTCAATTCATCAAGAAGATATAACAGTTGTAATATATGTACATTCAACATCAGAGCACCTTAATATATTAAGCAAATACAGATCTGAAGGGAGATAGACAGCAATAAATTAATAGTTAGGGACTTCAGTACCCCACTTTCAACAGTGGGTAGATCATCCAGACAGAAAATCAACAGGGAAATATTGGACTTGAACCAATATTTAGACCAAATGGATTTAGTAGACATATACAGACATTCCATCCTATGGCAGCAGAATACACTTCTTCTCAATCATGCCTGGAACATTCTCTAGAAATATTATATGATAGGACACAAAATAAGTCTTAGCAAATTTAAGAAGATTGAAATCATACCAAGTATTTTTCTCATTATAACAACATGAAGCTTGCAATCAATAACAGGAGGAAAGCTGAAAATTTTACAAATACGTGGAAATTAAACAACACTCTTGAGCAACCAGTGGATCAAAGAAGAAATCAAAAAAGAAATTAAAATATCTTGAAAGAAATGAAAACACAATTTATGAAGACCTATGTGATGCGGCAACAGCAGTTCTAAAAGGGATATTTATAGCAATAAGTTAAGAAAAAAAGAGATCTTAAGTAAACCTAACTTTACATCTCAAAGGAACTAGAAAAAGAAGAACAAATAAAGTCCAAAGTTTGCAAAAGGAAGGAAATAATAAAGAGAAGAGCAGAAATAAATGAAATAGAAACCAGAAAACCAATAGAAAAGATCGATAAAACTAAGAACTGATTATTTGTAAAGATAATATTGATGAGCCTTTAGACTATCCCTGGGATGAAAAGATGGTTCAACATTGCAAATCAATAAATATGATACACCACATTAATAGAATGAAAAACAAATATAATATGATCATCTCAATAGATGCAGAAAAAGCACTTGACAAAATGCAATATCCTTTCATAATATTAGCTCTCAACAAACTGTTTCTAGAAGGAACATACTTCAACATAATAATGGCCGCATTTGACAAACTCAAGAGTTAATATCACATTCAATGGTGAAAGAATGAAAGCTCTCCCTCTGAGATCAGGAACAAGACAAGGGTGCTCACTCTGACCATTCTCATTCAACAAAGTACTGGGAATCTTAGATAGAGCAATCAGGCAAGACAAAGAAATAAAGGCATTCAAACCAGAAGGGAAGAAGTAAAATTGTCTTTGCAGATAATATGATCTTTCATGTAGAAAATCCTAAAGACTTCACCAAAAACATTTAGAACAAACCAATGAATTCAGTAAAGCTGAAGGATACAAAATCAACATACAGAAATCAATTGTATTTCTATACATTAACAACAAACTATCTGAAAAGAAATAAAGAAAATCTATTCCATTTACAATAGCATCAAAAACAATAAAGTACTTAGGAATAAATTTAACCAAGGAAGTGAAAGACCTATACACTGAAAACTATAAGACTTTGAGGAAAGAAACTAAAGAAGACACAAACAATTGGAAAGATATCCCATATTCATGGATTGAAATAATTAATATTATTAAAATGTCCATACTGCACTAAGCCATCTATAGATTCAATGCAATTCTTATCAAAATTCCAATGGCATTTTCCACAGAGATAGAAAAAACAATCCTAAAATTTTTGTGGAAGTACAAAAGACCCTGAATAGTCAAAGCAATCATGAGAAAAAAGAACATGGTTGGAGGCATCACACTTCCTGTTTTCAAACTCAGTCATCAAAACAGTATGGTACTAGTATAAAAATAGACATAAACCAATGGAAGAGAATAGAGGGCCCAGAAATAAATGCCTGCATATGGTCAATTAATATTTGCCAAGAGAGTCAAGACTAGTCAAGGATAATCTCTTCAATAAATGGTATTGGCAAAATTGGATAACCACATGCAGAAAAATGAAATTGGGCTTCTTCTGTCTTACATCACTCACAAAACTGAACTTGAAATGTATTAAAGACTTAAATGTAAGACCAGAAACCATAAAACTCTTAAGACATAGGAAAAACTCCTTGACATTGGTCTGGGCAATGATTTTTTGGATATGACACCAAAAGCACAAACAATAAAAGCAAAAATCAGCAGGTGGAACTACATCAAACTAAAAATCTTCTACACAGTGAAGGAAACCATCAGCAAAATGAAAAGCCAACCAATGGAATGGGAGGAAATATTGCAAGTCTTATATCTGATAAGAGGTGAATATCCACAATATATAAGGAGCTCATACAACTCAATAGGAAAAAACAAACAAACAGTACAGTTTAAAAATGGGCAGAGGATCTTAATAGACATTTTTCCAAAGAAGATATACAGATTGTCCAACAGGTACATGACGAGGTGCTCAATGTCACTAATCATCAGGGAAATGCAAGTCAAAACCACAATGAGATATCACCTCACACCTGTCAGAGTGGCTAATCTCAAAAGATAAGAAATAACAGGTGTTGGCAAGGATGTAGAGAAAAGGGAACCCCTATGAACTCCTGGTGAGAATGTAAGTTGGTGGAGCCACTATGGAAAGCAGTATGGAGTTTCCTCAAAAAATTAAAAATAGAACTATTGTATGATCTAAACTCTCATGTTCATTGAGGCATGATTCACAATAGCTAAAATATGAAAACAACCTAAATGTCTGTCAACAGATGAATAGAAAGAGATGTGGTATGTATGTATATACAATGGAATATTCTTAAGCCATGAAAATGGAACTCCTGACATTTGTGACAACATAAGTGAAATAAGTCTGACAGAGAAAGATAAATACTGTATTGATATCACCTATATGTGGAATCTAAAAAAGCTGAACTTGTAGAAACAGAGTAGAATGGTGGTTACCAGGAGCTGGAGAGTGGGGGAAATGGGGAGATGTTGGTCCAGAGTACAAACTTAGAGTTAGAAGTTGAATAAGTTCAGGGAATTTAATATACACCATTGTGATTAGAGTTAATAACACATTATATACTGGTAGTTGTTAAGAGAGTAGGCCAGTGTTCTCACCACAAAAAAAAAGTGGTAATTATGTTAGTAATAGAAGTGTCAGGTAACAATACGGTAATAATTATTTTGCTATATGTAAGTATATCAAATCAACATGTTTATAACTTGAACTTACACCATGTTATATGTCAATTTTATCTCAGTAAACCTGGAAAAAATATCACTGAGCTGTACACTTAAAAATGGTTAATATGGTAAATTTTATTTTACATGTATTTTACCACAGTTTTTAAAAGTAGAAAAAAAAAAGAAAAAAAAGTGCAAAAATTCTAGTCTTTGCCCTCAGGAGACCTATGTTATTTTGCAACAAACATAAATCACTAGGAAACTTTTTCTTAATTATGAAATTTACTGTTGCCTAGGCAAAAGGTCAACTACAACTTAGTTAAGAAAAATGAGAATGAAAGTCCATTTTATAAGACTTAATTTTTTTTAATAATTAATGTTAAAAGTCATTTTATCTTGATTATAAAGCTTCTAGAAACATGAAAATTTGTATTTGTTTAAAATCCTATAGGACCAATATCTTGCAAAAGAGCATAAAATTTATTTAAATGTATATGTAAACTAGGAGAGCCTAAATATAGTATTTACGTCTAGTATTCTAAAAGCTATTGATTTTTTCGAAATGTTTGAAAATAATCTTATATGTCTTTATGATTTAAAAGAAAGCTGCTACATAGACGGGAGGGGAGTTTGGGGGAAAATGGATACATGTATATGTATGGCTGAGTTGCTTTGCTGTGCACTTGAAACTATCACAACATTGTTGATTGGCTATACTCCAATATAAAATAAAAAGCTTAAAAAAAAAAGAAAGAAAGCTGCTACAACCTATTTCAAAATATTTGCCAGTAGGTAATCTTAAACTTTTCTTTTTAGGATATTCTTATTAATGAATATTATCTAGTATCTTACTGCATTAATTTATAGCAATAGAATATAGGTTAAGTACTAGTTTGGCAGAAAAAAACTGTAAATTAAATATAGAATTGAGTCTTATGTACCTACAGAATAAACTTCATAAGTCACAAACAGACCTTTATAATAATCCCCCTGTTTTCACTTTTCATGATTGAAAGACTTCTTGGTAGAGGATCAATCTCTTTATGCAATGATCAAATGTAAATTAGTTGTTATTTTTATGGGGAAAAAGGAGTGGGTTTTGTTAAAGTGGATTTCTAATTATGTCATGTAGTGTACAGAAGAAAAAGTAAACTGAGGGAAAAAATGTTCTGATTAAGTATATTGGGACTGCTTATTTTTTTAATGAAATTTTCAGAGAATTTGAAGAGCCGCTATGGCTCAGTTTCAAGTTGGGAAACTGAATTCCTGAGAAATTGTGAAATCACCTCAATATTTTCCCAGTTAATATCTTCTGATACTTCAGCAATGTTAATAATGAGAACCAGATAAAAGAAAATCTTGGCCTTGGTTCAAGAATACAAATAAAAATTTATTTGGGATGGTAGATGGTGAAATTCTTAGTTTTGCTCCGATAGTTCTTGAACTATTTTGGCAATCTTAGGCTGTTTGAGACTGAATTTCCTGAGCGATGTGACTATACTCTTTAAACTGATAGTTGAAACTCATTGTTCCCTACTGTATTAGCCATCTGACCCTCAGGAAAATTCTTACACTTGAATACAGATCCTGAATTTCTTTTGTCAGTTCTTGGTGCACTTTGTCTTAACCACTTAAAGGTTGATTTATGATCTCCTGCTCTAGCTTTCACTAATCCACAAATTTATGGCTCATTAGTCATTTAGTAATTCCCTAGTACATCTCTGTCTTCAGCCATTAAAGACTCTGAAGCCCAATCTTTTTTTCTTTTTTTTTTTTGGCTGCGTCTGGTCTTAGTTGTGGCGCTCGGGCTCTTTGTTGCTTTGCGCGGGCTACAGAGCGCATGAGCTCAGTAGTTGCAGCTTGCGGGCTTAGTTGTCCCGCGGCTTGTGGGATTTTAATTCCCCGACCAGGGATTAAACTGGCGTCCCCCGCATTGCAAGATGGATTCTTAACCACTGGACCACCAGGGAATCCCTGAAGCCCAATCTTTAATTTGTTTAGTTCACTTGCTAACAAAATACTATTGTATGCTAACATTTACCAAAATGGGAAATTGAAACATTTGGTGGGGGTTGGGGAAACAGAGCGTGAAGGAGAGGAAGGGAAGGAGGGAAGAAGGAAAGAAAGAAGAAAGGGATGGAGGATGGTAGGGAGGGCAGGAAGCTAGACAGAAGGTAATAGGTGTTTACTGACAAAAGGCAGCAAAATCTTGGGTTCCTTTGTACTACTTAAAAAAAAAAAAAACTCTCCAGGGTATCAGTTGTATACATCACATATTTCTCTCCAGCAACAGTCTCCAGTTGGGCAACAGCCCACCATGTAATTCTGTTCCCAAAGCTCCTGCTGTCACTACCCTTTCTTGGTAGAAATATATAGGGACAGAAATTTTAACCATGATCTTCTTACTACTGTGAACTTTATGCCCAAATACTTACACTAAGGCCAACAGATCTAAAATAGATTCAGGCTTCCCACAAATTTGCATGAAAAGATAATTTGTACACATTTCTGCCCGTACTTGACTTTGAAGTATGAGAAGTAAAAGGTTAAGAAAGTGCAAGGATTATAAGGATTGAATTAAATTTGACTAAACATTTTTTAAAAGAAAGAGAAAAAGAAAAGAAAAGAAAAAATGGGGGTGGAATAGTAGGGATATTTTATTTCATATCTTGGGAAAATTACTGTACTTTATTCTTTGTCAATGCTCTACTCTTTTTTTTTTAAATCAATGTTTATTAATGCCCTGCTAGAAGGTGCTTTAGAGGATAGTGAATAAAGAAAGACACAGTCACTCTCAATGTGTGTTTGTGTCTAATTTGGTTATAAACAAAAACATGCAACTATGTCCTATAAAACCCAGAATAAATGCCTCAAGAAAGACAAGAAATGCTATAGAAATATTCAAAATGAGAAAAAATATTGTAGAACAGCGTGTCACTTGACCTGGGTTTTGAAAGTTAGAATTTTAACAATCGTCATAAATTAGATGTTTCTCAAATGTCTAAGTAGAGCAGAAATGCCACAGATTCAGGTAAGCATGAGTCTTCTGTTTTTGTTTTTTGGATACTTCCTTCTAAGCAGGGCTGTTCTATCCACCCTCCTTCTAATACACCAAGCTGAGGAAAGCAATTATTTATTATTAATATTATGTCATTGGTACATACTGAAGATAATAGAATCCATCCCCTAGGTCCTTAATCATTCCTAAGATGTTCTTTCAGCTGAAGTTCTTTGAATTACTTTTTAAAGTTCTCTAGTGCTTTGGGGGTCTGCCCTTTCCCTAGTATCCACCTAAGAAGCTCATCTCCTCTTTTTGAATAAATGATATAGTCTTAACAGGTTAAATTTTAGTCTATTAGTGCTTCTTGAAAAACATAGCAAAAGAAGACAGTAACTTGTTTCTACAACACATTTTTTTTTGGTCAGAAGATATTCTGAAATTATAAATAACATATTATTTATCAGCTCAGTATTTATTTACTAACTACTTCATTCACAAGGTATTATATTCAAGTATCATGTTACTTAATCTTCTAGACTAAATGTAAATGCTGCTTAATAGATAAAGTAGTTATGAATCATAGTTTTAAATTAAATACAACATTAAAATCCTAAATTTGGTTGTACACAGGAATAATAGCATGACTAATTAGATTGTACAGAGAATTAAATATAGATAACATTGCTTCTATCTTTTAACATATGAACAGTACCTATTGATTACTCTCTGCATGTCATGCTAAATAGATTATTTTAAATGATTAAATTTGAGTTCAAAGGAATTATAAACTTTAATACTTAGAGTTGCACACCAGTTTAAAGCCAGGGTCAGAGTTCACCAAATCTTTGGATACAGATCTTCTGTATTCACTGCCTCTTATTGCAGGTTAATAAAATAATCTAATTAAAAACACCTACCTCAGGTAGAAAAAAAAAAGGCCTACTGTTTGACCTTAAAATATTTTCTCAGACAGTCTTAATTAATCTTAATTAATAAAATAAAAAGATTCTCTAACACTGTCCCAAATTTATGGGGAATAACAAACTATTATTCTTTTATAGTTTGCATTCACTTCCAAAAATTTCTGTATTCTTCAACTGTTTCTCTTAGAAGAGCTTATGACATGAAATCTCATCTTTTAGAAGTGCCGACATGTAATCCACTGTTTTCTTTGATGGCATTTCCACACATCCCTTTAATGATATAGGTTATGTATTTTTTAAATAAGGTGAATTAATATTGATTTTTATTTTGACAATCTTATGACCTCTTGAGATAATTGGTGGATCCTAGGGCATCCTGAGCAAGGGCTGAGCATCTCTGGTCTATTACTACTAACATAAGCAATTACTAGGTATTAGTCACTGCTTACATATATTACATGTTTCTGATTTTTCTGTATGACAACTCATAAAGTTGGTGTTAGTATCCCTATTTTATAGATGAGAAAACTTGGAGAGGTTGAAGTCATTCCACTGATAAATTTTGGAGCCAGCATTTGAACTTTGGTGTGTCTGACTCTAAAGTCACTTTGTCTTGCTTATTGCTAGCAGCAGGGTACATGTTTCTGAAAAATTACTACCCTCCTACCTGCCCTTGAAAGTGAGTATCACCAGTTAAGGTTGTTTGCTTGTTATGCTGAATCTGTACTAATATCAAGCTATTGTTTGGAAGCAGAGGTCCTTATAATGCTTGGGGTACAGGGCAATCCAAGCCAATTTTAGCATAAAGTTTAGCACAGATACTTGGCTGTCATTCATTTATGTTAATGTGAAAGAAGCTATATTCTTGTGTAAAAGTGAAATTCATTTAAATTAAACTATGTTAAAATCACTTTCAAATTAGAATATGTTCTCTGTTCTTTCCTATTCTTCTAAAATCCATTTCTCTATAAAATATAAAATAATCTCTCAAAAATATACCCACAGTTTTAAATCAGACTTCTTGCAGAAATGTAAAATAAGCAAATCTTAATTTTCATGATTCATTGTGGCATAAAAAATTATTATTTACCCTTTAAGTTGTCAAAAGAAGAGATTATCTTTTGCAACAAAGACTGTGTTTTGTGTTAGGAAGTTCAGCAGAATGGACAGAATACTTAAATAACACTAGTAACAGCAGCATTGCCACAACTGTACTGCATGCTAAGATATGCCTGTGTCAAATAAGTTCTGTAGATATTTTAAAATATGAACTTTCTTTTGAATTGTTTCTTTATGAATGCCTTCCAAATCCAGGATTTCCTCTTTGAAGGGATAAGAGAACTATGTTATACAACAGCATTGTTTAATCCACACATTTAAACTAGATAATGACTATTAAGGAACCAGAAAGCACATAAGACCAGAAAGGAGGTTAGAAGACCTAATTTGCCTCCTTTCTCCCTGGAAGAGAGGGTGCCCTCATAGTAAAGAATTTTTGGTGTGATCCTTACTTTTTTTTTTTTTTTTTTTTTTTTTTTGTGGTACGCAGGCCTCTCACTGTTGTGGCCTCTCCCGTTGCGGAGCACAGGCTCCGGATGCTCAGGCTCAGCGGCCATGGCTCACGGGGCCCAGCCGCTCCGCGGCATGTGGGACCCTCCCGGACCGCGGCACAAACCCGTGTCCCCTGCATCGGCAGGCGAGCTCTCAACCACTGCGCCACCAGGGAAGCCCTACTTTTCTTCTTTTTGCCTAAGATCTCATATTAAAAAATGAGGGTGTGATCTGGAAAAGGACGTACATAAGAATATGGGGTCGTGCTACTTTAGATATCTTGATGACTATTTTCTATTGAGTCTCTAGCTTTCGGACTTTTTGATTCTTTTTGATGAATGTCTGGGTGCCAAAACGAGATAAGGGAGAGCCTCTGAAGGGCAAGGAGTGTATTTACTTAAGTAAGATGCAGGCTAGCCTGAGTGGAATGTTGGTCTGAAAGGGCACTGTAGTAAAGGAAAAATGTAATATGGCTTAATCCAGGCATACTCATGGAGCCCCATACCTAAAAGGTTATACATACACTGATCTTGTTGCCCCCAAATTAGACAAATCTGGACTTGAGGAGAGGGAGTTGTCACTGGAACAGATTTTACCCTTTTTGAGTCACTGTTGAATAAATCTTTATAGAATATAAGCTAGAAAGGGCACGTCTCTGTACAGCACTGGGAGTATTCTACTAAGTCTGTAGTATACCTATTGGCATACTGTAACTGTGCAATGAATGTCTGAAGGAAATTATTTTAGCCATGAATAGGGTTCAGTAGTATTGCTATAGCTAATTCACTTCTATTCCTTTGCATTCTGACTATTAGAATCAAATCAAGTAAACTTTGCATAAATATCTTTGGGCAATTGGCTCAGAATGATAAACTATACATTTTAGTACCTCCTGTGTATTAATTGGTACAGTTCAGTTTTTAAAAATCTCTAAAAGAGATCTATAAATATAAAAATGATTTCCCATAGCTTTTAATTTTTTGCTTTAATTTTTATTTATTGCTTGGAAAAATGTTAAGGATACATTTTTTTCATATTTAACTCTTTTATAGGCTAATTTATAAAAATGATAATGGAAAAATCTTCCTTTGCATATAAAAGTTTTCATTATTTTATGAGTCAATTATTAGGTTAAACCAAATGGAATTGCAGTTTTTGTAGGTCAAAAGGTCAAATATCAGGAATTTCATACGGTAATCTAATATAATGATAAATACAACAAAGTTGACTTTTTCAAAGTTTGCATTCTTCCCAGTTTGGGAGTACTTTGATTATTACACTAAGTATTTTTATTACTACTTGGAAATAAACACAGTCCCTGCTCTTAAAAGGCTCTGCACATATCTCCTTTGGTACCTAGAAATATCTTAGGTAATTTCAGTAATGGTAAGTATATCTTTTCAGCTGGGAATTTCTTTTTTGCTACATATTTATTTTAAGACTACTATGAGTGACTTACGCATTGAGGACTCAAATCTAGTTGTTGCTGTTCATGAAAAAATTCTGATGACATGATTGGTTCCAGAATGTACATTTATATGAATTATTAATAGCTCGATTTTATGGCTTTCAGATTGCTAACTTATTACTATGGTAACACAGCAGTTCTTAGCTGTACCTTATTCTTAAACTTAACACATCTCATGCCTTAAATACATGAGTATTGCTGTAAAATTTTTATCAATATTGTTCACAATTAAATTCTAGATGACTATGAAATATTTAGCATTTTGGGTGATCATTCCAAAGACTTCAAGTACAGAGCTAACATTTCTCAGAGCTTTCTTCTTCCTACTTTGTCTCTATTAAAGAGAAAAAGAGAGAATAGTATAAACCCTAATAAATGTCAGTACATTTTGCCAAGAATCATATATTGTCAGATATTTAATATAGAAAAATAGGCAGTATAATACAAATTTAAAAAGTACCCTGAGACATTGTAATATAACTGTAAAAAGCCATAATCCCTGGGAGTGGATTTGATCTCTAATAATTTTACTATTATAATTAACAGTTTTAAATATAGATGCATTCAGAGTAATTTCAGATTACAAAGGAAATTTTGATAATTGCTCAAATAATGATAATCTAAATTGTAGTATGATACCTGTAGCTTTATTCCAATATCTTTTCCACAACAAATAGAGGTAATTCTGGATTTTACTTAGAGAAAGTAAATTGAAACTAGATAATGTTTCTTTTTGGTATCTACTAATTGTAAGCAATCTATTTCTTTTGTTGTTTGGACTCCAGTATATACTTTCTGATGGGCTAGAGCAAGTGACATGGTAATTGATCTACCTGAAATATTTAGAAGATAATCTGAATAGGTCTATATATCTAGAAAGGAAAGTTTAGTAAAGAGTACTTTAAGTCCTTATCAATTATGTATAACTGTGGTAGCACTAGAGAAACTTGAGCTAACTTAAAATGTTAAATTCCAGGCCTATGAGCAGGAAAAAGGATCACATGCAAACTAATCGTATAAACATGGGATATAAGGCCCTCCATTTTTTTGTGCTTTCAAATAGATTCAACATCAACCCAAATTTCCTTGACACAGCCTTCCAGAGAATTCAGTTATAACTTTATAGTAGTATTTTTAAATAATTGTATTAATAGAATCTATTATTAGAGTATCCTTAGTTGCTATGTACCTCAATAAACACATATAGAACGTGTTATTTTTACCATTTCACATGATCATAAAACAATTGAGAAAAAAATGGAACTTTAAAAAAGCAATATTTTTTGGGTCCTTAATGAATATATACTTTTATGAAATATTTTTTATAATTTCATCAATATTCTGTTCACATAAATTTTCAAAATAGCAATTTTCATATTCTATTAAATCATTTTGAGTAACAGTAAATCAAATAACAAATTATGTAGACATTTAATTTAAACCTCATCCTGATTGAATTTTTTAAAACTTAGTAGCTAAGAGTATCTTCTTTTTAGTTCTGTTTTTACTTTTTTAAAATTTTGAGAATGCATATTCAACATATTATTAGGCTTATAAACACAATAAGAAATTAAGCATTGCAAAACAAAACTTAATTGTAATTAAGAGTTTTTATGAGATAAATTTTCATATCTGTTCATCAAAGAGAATTGACAAATTTCAGAAGTCATAAAGAAGTCATAAATAATATTAAATGAATCTTTTAAAGAAGTTACAAAGTTTTTAAAATAAATTTTATTTATTTATTTATTTACTTACTGACTTATTTATTTATTTTTGGCCTCATTGGGTCTTCGCTGCTGTGTGTGGGCTTCTCTAGTTGCGGCAAGCGGGGCTACTCTTCTTTGCGGTGCACAGGCTTCTCAGTGCGGTGGCTTCTCTTGTTGCGGAGCACCAGCTCTAGGTGCGTGGACTTCAGTAGTTGTGTCACGCAGGCTTCAGTAGTCGTGACTCGCGGGCTCTAGAGCGCAGGCTCAGTAGTTGTGACACGCGGGCTTAGTTGCTCCGCAGCACGTGGGATCTTCCCGGACCAGGGCTGGAACCCATGTCCCCTTCATTGGCAGGCAGATTCTTAACCACTGCACCACCAGGGAAGTCCCGAAGTTACAAAGTTTTTTAAATTAATTTTTATTGGAGTATAGTTGCTTTACAATGTTGTGTTAGTTTCTACTGTACAGCAAAATGAATCAGCTATACATATGCACATATCCCCTCTTTTTTGGATTCCCTTCCCATTTAGGTCACCACAGTGGATTCAATAGAGTTCCCTGTGCTATACAGTATGTTCTCCTTAGTTGTATATTTTATACATGGTATCAATAGTGTATATGTGTCAATCCCAATCTCCCAATTAGAAGTTACAAAGTTTCGCTTCTTCAAATTCCTTTTACTAAGAAAACATTTGGCAGCCTTATGCATATTGATACCTTTGAGGTCCCATACATTGCTGCAATGAACTAAGTGGTGCTCCAGTTACTAAAAGAAATATTTCTGCTTAAATGAGATACTTAAGTGTTTAACAGAATACTCTCTAAAATCTAGGTAATTATGTATTTATTATTTATTAATCATGTTGAGAATAATAAAAACTTACTATGGGAATGCAACCACATGTCTTTTAGCTGGCTAAATAGAAATTCTTTTGTATCTGCTTTTTTCTTTTTTTTTTTTAAATTGAAGTATAGTTGATTTACAATGTTATGTTAGTTTCTGGTGTCTAGCAAAGTGATTCAGTTACATATATATTCTTTCTCATATTCTTTTTTTAATTGACCTATAGTTGATTTACAATGTTAATTACTGCTGTACAGCGAAGTGATTCAGATATATATATGTCTATATATATATATATATATATATATATATACACTATACACACATGCACACACACACATTCATACATATCTATACATTCTTTTTATATTCTTTCCCATTATGGTTTTTCATAAGATATTGAATATAGTTCTCTGTGCTATACAGTAGGACGTTGTTGTTTATCCATTCTATATATAAAAGCTTACATCTGCTAATCCCAGCCTCCCACTCCATCCCTCCCCCAAACCCCTCCCCCTTGGCAACCACCAGCCTGTTCTCTATGTCTGTGTGTCTGTTTCCATTTCATAGAGGGGTTCATTTGTGTCGTATGTTAGATCCCACATATAAATGACATCATATGGTATTTGTCTTTCTCTTTCTGACTTACTTCACTTAGTATGAAAATCTCTAGTTGCATCAATGTTGCTGCAAATGGCATTATTTCATTATTTTTTTATGGCTGAGTAGTATTCCATGGAATAAATACACCACATCTTTATCCATTCATCTGTCAATGGACATTTAGGGTGTTTCCGAGTCTTGGCTATTGTGAATAGTGCTGCTGTGAACATAGGGGTTCATGTATCTTTTTTTTTTTTGAATTTTTGAATTTTATTTTATTTTTTTATACAGGAGTTTCTTATTAGTTATCCATTTTATACATATTAATTTATATATGTCAATCTCAGTCTCCCAATTCATCACACCACCACCACCACCACGCCCCCCCGTGCCACTTTCCCCCATTGGTGTGCATTTGTTTATTCTCTAAATCTGTGTCTCTATTTCTGCCCTGCAAACCAGTTCATCTGTAGCATTTTTCTAGGTTCCACATATATGTGTTAATATACAATATTTGTTTTTCTCTTTCTGATTTACTTCACTCTGTATGACAGTCTCTAGATCCATCCATGTCTCATCAAATGACCCAATTTCATTCCTTTTTATGGCTGAGTAATATTCCATTGTATATATGTACCACATCTTCTTTATCCATTCGTCTGTTGATGGGCATTTAGGCTGCTTCCATGACCTGGCTATTGTAAATAGTGCTGCAATGAATACTGGGGTGCATGTGTCTTTTTGAATTACGGTTTTCTCTGGGTATATGCCCAGTAGTGGGATTGCTGGGTCATATGGTAATTCTATTTTTAGTTTTTTAAGGAACGTCCATACTGTTTTCCACAGTGGCTGCACCAAATTACATTCTCACCAACAGTGTAGGAGGGTTCCCTTTTCTCCACATCCTCTTCAGCACTTGTTATTTGTAGACTTTTTAATGATGGCCATTCTGATTGGTGTGAGGGGGTACCCCATTGTAGTTTTGATTTGCATTTCTCTAATAATTAGTGACTTTGAGCATCTATTCATGTGCCTATTGGCCATCTGTATGTCTTCTTTGGAGAAATGTCTATTTAGGTCTTCTGGCCACTTTTGGATAGGGTTTATTTGGTTTTGTATTTGAGTTCAATGAACTATTTGTATATTTTGGAAATTAAGCCCTTGTCAGCCACATCATTTGCAAATATTTTCTGCCATTCTGTTGCTTGTCTTTTCATTTTGTTTATTGTTTCCTTTGCTATGCAAAAGCTTTTAAGTTTGATTAGGTTCCATTTGCTTATTTTTGTTTTTATTTTTATTGCCTTGGGAGACTGACCTAAGAAAACATTGGTACAATTTATGTCAAAGAATGTTTTGCCTGTGTTCTCTTTTAGGAGTTTTATGGTGTCATGTCTTTTTTTTTTTTTTTTTTTTTGTGGTACGTGGGCCTCTCACCGCTGTGGCCTCTCCCATTGCGGAGCACAGGCTCCAGATGTGCAGGCTCAGTGGCCATGGCTCATGGGCCCAGCCACTCCGCAGCATGTGGGATCCTCCTGGACCAGGGCACGAACCCGCGTCCCCTGCATCGGCAGGCGGACTCCCAACAACTGCGCCACCAGGGAAGCCCAATGTCTTATGTTTTAAATCTTTAAACCATTTTGAGTTTATTTTTGTGTACAGTGAGAGGGTGTGTCCTAACTTCATTTATTTACATGTGGCTGTCCAACTTTCCCAGTACGACTTGCTGAAAGACTGTCCTTTTCCCATTGTATATTCTTGCCTCCTTCATCAAAGATAAATTGACTGTAGGTGTGTGGCATATTCTTTTCCAGTATAGGTTATTACAAGATGTTGAATATAGTTCCCTGTACTGTACGGTAGGACCTAACTGTTTATCTATTTTATATATAGTAGCTTGTATCTGCTAATCCCAAACTCCTAATTTATCCCTCACTTTCCCCTTCCCCCTTTGGTAACCATAAGTTTGTTTTGTTTTCAAATGAACTTATTTACAAAATACAAACAAACACACAGACATAGAAAACTAACTTATGCTCTTTTTTAAGATATTGCCCTTTCACATAGGTAGATAACTAAGTTGAAATGAACTTTTTTGTCTCCATAATGGTTTATTGAATGCCTACTGTGTGCCTGTGGTACTGTACTAAGTGCTCTACATTGCTTTATAAAAACCTACTGCTTCATTTAATCCTCATAACAAATGCAATAAAGTGAGTTACTTTACAAATGACATAACTATAGCTCAGAATTTGGGTCACATTGCTAGTAAATGGTGAGATTGGGATTCCAGTCCAGAACCATCTCCCCAAAGCCCATTATCACAACCATGACTCTATACTGTCTTCCCCAAAATGTAGATATAAAATATAATTTCACCAAATATTTCCAGTTAATCAAGTCTTATGGTGGAATCCTGTAGAAACAGCATTGAAATGAACGTTCAGATGTATTTTAATCATTGCAGTCTCAGTTATGTGTTGTGTCATGGCTATTCTGTGGATTGAATTATATTTGGAGTTTATGCTAGGGATATCTATACTTCTGATTTACATTAAGTTGGAACTGGCATCACTTTGTAAGTTAGCTAAAGTACTGACTCCTAATATTTCCTTGTATTTCTTCTTAGTAGTCTCAGGATAACGACTAAAAAAATTGTTCACTGGCCCTGATGGTCAGTATCTATTTTATGCTACTGTTATTATTACCAGATATTAATTTAAGATAATATCACATTATATAAATGCTTAAAATGATGGAAATAGACAAATAACTTTTTGTCCTAATTCTGTTTTTAAAGAATATATGGTTAGACTGGAGAGGGAAGAAAATCAGAGAGCAGGAGAAGACATACAGAATATGATAGAAGAAAAGTGACTAGAAATGGTGCAGCCACTTGGGAAAACAATTGGTCAGTTTCTCAAAAAGTTAAACAGAGTTACCATATGCCCCACTCCTAGGTGTATGCCCACTATTCATAATAGCCAAATAGTGGAAACAACTGAAATATCCAGATTAACAAAATATGGTGTATCCATACAATGGAATTTAATTCAGATATTAAAAGGAATGAAATACTGCTACATGCTACAACATGGGTGAACCTGAAGATATTATGCTGACAGAAAGAAGACCACATATTGTGTGATTCCATACATATGAAAATGTGAAATTTCCAGAATAGGCAAATCCACGGATACAGAAAGTAGATTAGTGATTGCCAGGTGTTGGGAGGAGGGAAGAACTAGGAGTGCCTACTCTTAGGCATGGAGTTTCTTTTGGGGGTGAAGAAAATGTTCTGGAATTAGATACTGGTGATATTTACATGAGCTTGTAAATATACTGAAAATCATTGAATTTTATACTTTAAAAGGGTGAATTTTATAATGTGAATTATATCTCAATTTTAAAAATATGACTAGAGATTCCTTATATTTGCAAAGATGCCATTGAAAATCTTATTACATGAATGCATATATGTATAATTGAAATATAAATATTTTGATTTTCAAATATTAGTTAAATCTGTTATAAAATAAATTTTTTTGCTATCTATCCTTCAACTAAATCATTTGCATGTTATGGGAAAATAAGTAGAGAATTGATCTACAAACACGGTTTGTATTTAAAACCTTTAATTCTCTCCCTCTGTACATACACACACACACACACACACACACACACACACACACACACACACACACACAATCTTTTTTTTTAAGTAAGTTGCTATAAATAAATCTTCACCCCTAACTTCTTTAGGGTGTACAGTTGACCCTTGAGCAATGCAGAGGTTAGAGGCGCTGACCCCAGCACAGTTGAAAATCCATGTATAATTTATAGTCGGCCCTTTATATCTACGGTTCCACATCTGCAGATTCAACCAACCACAGATTGTGAAGTACTGTAATATTTCCTATTTAAAAAAACCCATGTATAAGTGGACCCATGCAGTTCAAACCCATGTTGCTCAATGAGGAACAGTATTTTCAAGGAGCAAGAATAGTCTCTAACATAGACATAGTATGATGATCATATTCATGAAAATTAACATTGATATAATATTATCTGAACATACTTTTGTTGGTTCTCAAACCGGCCCTTGTACACAGAGGGCAAGAAGAGACAGAAGAAAGAGGCAGATCACTCCAGATTGGTGGATGGCAGGTTTAATAAGCAAGGGAATTTACATTTGAGGCTTGTCATGGGCAGCCTCAAGATGAGCCTCTCCACTTCAATCCACCAGAATCTTAAAAGTTTATATAGAGGCCTTAATGGGGTTCGGTCATGTATACCATCCATATGGTCTCAACACCACATTGCTCCCTCAAGTCTGTGTCCTTGAAAATAGTTGTCGACTGTGGGAACTGTGGGTTGAGCATACATTCCAAGGTCAGGGAAGGGGGTTGGAGCATCAGATTGCCTGGGTCCAGCTCACAGGTCAACTGGCAGTGAAGTCCTCTTGATTACCTTCTCCAACAACTTTCCACATTCAAATTTTGCCAATTGTCATAATACTATTCTTTATAATAACTTGTTTTTCTCAGTCCATCATCATACATTGTATTTTAGTTGCCATGTTGCTCTAGTTTCTTTTAATGTGAAAGAATTCCTTAGCCTTTCTTTGTTTTTTATGACATTCATATTTGTAATGAGTGCAGGACTGTTGTTGTTGTTGTATATTCATAAAGTCCCACAATTTGGGTTTATCTGATAGCTTCCTAATGATACAATACAGTTTACACATTTTTTTGCAATAATACTACCTGCATTAGTTTCCAAGATCTACTGAAACCAAAAACTTGCTGGTCTGAAACAACAGAAATTTATTTTCTCACAGATCTAGAGGCCAGGAGTCCAAAATCAAGGTGTTTGCAGGGCCACCCTCTTTCTGGAAGCTCAAGGGGAGAATTTTTTCTTACCTCTTCCAGCTTCCAGTGGTGCCAGGCATTCCTTGGCTTGTGACAGCATAACTCCAATCTCTGCCTCTCTCTTCACATGACTTTCCTCCCTGTGTTTTTCCTCTTCTTTAAAGGTATTTATTGGATTTAAGACCCATCTGGTTAATCCAGGATAATCTTATCTCAAGATCCTTAACTTAATTACATCTGCAAACACCTTTTTTTTTTTTTCTAAATAAGGTCACATTCACAAATAATAGGGGTTAGGACTTGGACATATCTTTGAGGTCCACATTTCAACCCTCTATACTTCCTAAGTGCTGTTGTGACCTTCTCAAAGGATAGTATCAGGATGCAGCAAATGTACACAGAACGAGGAAATAGATTTTTGTTCAAAAAATTATGAATTCATGCTAATACTCTAATTCAAATTAAACATTACAGTATATTTTTATTGCCTTCCCACATTTCATATTTGTATCTTCCTTCTTCCACAACAAGAACCTTACCTCCTAACGTTATTAAAATGTTTACTTACTTGGTCAATCCTACAACATAGTTTCAGAATTGCTACACCTATAGCAACAAGAAACATGAACAATTAGTTTTAAGGTTTCTTTGTGGTTCTTTTGGTTTTCAACTGAAATTATGTAACCAAATTTGAAAGTTACTTGGATCAGTCCCTCCTCCCCGTTTTATGTGGTTATGTTATTCATTTGATATATTTTTCAGTTCATTTGTTTCTGTTTGTATTCAATTTTAGGGTTTCCTCCTTCATTTTACTGGTTAAATTTTTTAAAAAATAACACTTTAACATGATTCTAAGAGTAAAAACTATATAGATAGTATTCTTAAAGAGGTCTTTCCCTCCCTTATCTATTCTGCCTTGTTCCTCCCATCTCCTATAGGTAACTGATTTCATTAGTTTCTGGTTTACTGTTTCCTTTTGTAAATATAAGCAGACAGATGTATATTTTCTTATTTTGCTTTCATTTTACATAAAAGTGGTATACTACATATTAGTGGTTCTATCAAATGGGGATGGTTTTGTCCCCTAAAGGGACAAAATAATATTTGGAGACTTTTTTTTTTTTGTCATTGCTGCAGTGGATGCTAGTAGCATCTGGTGCATAGAGATCAAGTGTTCTGCTAAACATCCTTTAATACACAGGATATACCTCAGTGACACATAATTATCTGATTTAATATCTCCATAATACCACTGTTGAGAAACCCAGCTATATATCTACTTTGCACTTTGCTTTTCAACTTAGTATATTATGTAAATCACCCTATATCAATTCATAGAGATCTTCCACATCCTGTTTTATAGCTGCATAGTGCAGGTTCTATAGTTTATTCAGTCAGTCTCCTTTGTATGCGCATTTAGGTTGTTCTCAATCTTTTGCAATTACAAAGAATGCTGTAATGGATAACTTTACACATTTTTTTGTTGATGGTGGTGTATTTTTGGAAGTATATCTTTAAAATAAATTCCTAGAAGTGGGTCAAAGACCACATGGTATATTGGTTTGTAGAATCCTCTCCAAAGGGTTGTACCATTTTGCATTTTCACATTGTATGAAAGTACCTTGTGTCTCCATAGACTTGCCAATTGAGTGAGTTGTCAAGCTTTTGAACTTCTACCGATGTGATAAGTAAGAAACTCAGTATAGTTTTAATTTTCATTTCTCTTATTGTGAATGATACTTTTTAAGTTTTGTTTGTTCACATTGCTGGGTCAAAACCTCAAATTTTATGTTTAACCCAAATAGTTTTAGTTGAAATACAGAAGCAACATTTATAAAATACAACAGAACAAGTATGTATTTCTGTGCTGAAAACATCCAAGTATTTCTTGTAGAAACTTTTCTTGTGGCTATGTCTCTATATGTTTTTACATGAATTTAACAGTGTTTTATCCTGCCATGCCTGAGAGAGAAATACTCATCACCAGGTAATAAATATAATCCTAGAAATATGGTATTTAAAGTTTGCCCTGGAGTTTTCAGACCACCAGGATATCACACTGAGTAAACTAAACTGATTTTGTACTAAGATTCTTGTGTTCTTGGTGTTTTACAGGCCGTACATGTCTCTTGGAAGTCTTCGGGATCAAGTCATTTACCCAGATTCAGTGGATGACATGCATGATAAAGGCTATACAGACCACGATCTAGATTGTATTCTACATAATGTTCACCTCTATCATATAGTTCAAAGAGAAGGAGGTAAAGTCTATAATTTGTGTTTTTTTCATGTATTTAAATTAATTTTTAAAAAATAAACTTGGGTTTAATTTGAACATATGCTGTTGTTGGAACATAAGCACACAAGTAAAGATGGAGTTGACAGCTTTTGTTGCTTTTCCATTATTGACATGCTCTTTTCTGCTTATGTTATATTTCATGGAGCACACTAAGCTTTTTCCTAAGTCTGCTACTAGCATTTGAAAACATTTTTTTGGGGGGGGGCATATTTTAATGTACATGTGTCCCTGAGGCCATAGTCAATCTAAATGTATGTAAAGTTCATGACAGAAATATTCTCCTGTCAAGCTGTCAGCTTACATTAAATGTAATAATTTGAGAAGTAGGTATCACAAACTTATTTATTTTCAGACCCCCAGTCTTACCAATACATTTTTTTCTCTAAAGCAACACATAGGAACTAGATAAAATATAGAAACTTCTGTACTGTAGTATTTCAACATAAAACATACTTTTGAAAAAGTAGGAATAACAGTTATACATATTAGCTCAAAAAAGAATTACTTTCAAAAAAACAGAATTACTTTCAAATAACTTGATAAAAATATAATTTGATAGCCTAGAAAAACTAATGAAATAACAAGCTAGAATTATAGGTTAAATTTTGCATGGGTTTTATTTTTTTGCCCATTTACATTATCAAAAGAAGCAGGGTAGTACAGTATTTAAGAATGTAAGCTTCAAAGAGTTCTAGAATCAAGTCTTAAATAGCTGGGGGACCTTCAAGATGGCAGAGGAGTAAGATGTGGAGGTCACCTTCTTCCCCACAAATACATGAAAAATACATCTTCATGTGGACAACTCCTACAGAACAGCTACTGAACGCTGGCAGAAGACCTCAGACTTCCCAAAAGACAAGAAACTCCCCACGTACCTGGCTGTGTGGCTGACAGGGTCTCAGTGCACCAGTTGGGTGTCAGGCCTGAGCCTCCGAGGTGGGAGAGCCGAGTTCAGGACATTGGACCACCAGAGACCTTCCGGCCCCATGTAATATCAGTCGGTGAAAGCGCTCCCAGAGATCTCCATATAAATGCTAAGACCCAGCTCTACTCAAGGACCAGAAAGCTCCAGTGCTGGACACCACATGCCAAATAACTAGCAAGACAGGAACACAACCCCACCCATTAGCAGAGAGGCTGCCTAAAATCATAAGTTCACAGGCACCCCAAAGCACACGACTGGATGCAATCCTGCCCACCACAAAGACAAGATGCAGCCTCATCCACCAGAACACAGGCACCAGTCCCCTCCACCAGGAAGCCTACACAACCTACTGAACCAAACTTACCCACTGGGGGCAGACAATAAAGAACAACGGGAATTATGAACCTGCAGCCTGTGAAAAGGAGACCCCAAACACAGTAAGACCTTCCGGCCCCATGTAATATCAGTCGGTGAAAGCGCTCCCAGAGATCTCCATATAAATGCTAAGACCCAGCTCTACTCAAGGACCAGAAAGCTCCAGTGCTGGACACCACATGCCAAATAACTAGCAAGACAGGAACACAACCCCACCCATTAGCAGAGAGGCTGCCTAAAATCATAAGTTCACAGGCACCCCAAAGCACACGACTGGATGCAATCCTGCCCACCACAAAGACAAGATGCAGCCTCATCCACCAGAACACAGGCACCAGTCCCCTCCACCAGGAAGCCTACACAACCTACTGAACCAAACTTACCCACTGGGGGCAGACAATAAAGAACAACGGGAATTATGAACCTGCAGCCTGTGAAAAGGAGACCCCAAACACAGTAAGTTGAACAAAATGAGAAGACAGAGAAATGTGCAGCAGATGAAGGAGCAAGATAAAAAACCCACCAGAACAAACAAATGAAGAGGAAATAAGGAGTCTACATAAAAAAGAATTCAGAGTAATGATAGTAAAGGTGATCCAAAAACTTGGAAATAGAATGGAGAAAATACAAGAAACGTTTAACAAGGACCTAGAAGAACTATAGAGTGAACAAACACTGATGAAAAACACAATAAATGAAATAAAAAATTCTCTAGAAGGAATCAATAACAGAATAACTGAGGCATAAGAACGGATAAGTGCCCTGGAATATAAAATAGTGGAAATAACTACTGCTGAGCAGAATAAAGACAAAAGAATGAAAAGAATTGAGGACAGTATCCGAGACCTCTGGGACAATGTTAAACACAAACATTCTAATTATAGGGGTCCCAGAAGAAGAAGAGAAAAAGAGACAGAAAATATTTGAAGAGATTATAGTTGAAAACTTCCCTAATATGGGAAAAGAAATTGTCAATCAAGTCCAGGAAGTGCAGAGAGTCCCATACAGGATAAATCCAATGAAAAACACGCCAAGACACATATTAGTCAAACTATCAAAAATTAAATACAAAGAAAAAATATTAAAAGCAGCAAGGGAAAAGCAACAAATAACATACAAGGGAATCCCCATAAGGCTAACAGCTGATCTTTCAGCAGAAACTCTGAAAGCCAGAAGGGAGTGGCAGGACATATTTAAAGTGATGAAAGGGAAAAACCTACAACCAAGATTACTTTACCCAGCATGGATCTCATTCAGATTCGACAGAGGAATTAAAAGCTTTACAGACAAGCAAAAGCTGAGAGAATTCAGCATCACCAAACCAGCTATACAACAAATGCTAAAGGAAATTTTCTAGGCAGGAAACACAAAAGAAGGAAAAGACCTACAAAAACCAACCCAAAACAATTAAGAAAATGGTAATAGGAACATACATATCGATAACTACCTTAAATGTAAATGGATTAAATCCTCCAACCAAAAGACATAGACTGGTTGAATGGAAACAGAAACAAAACCCGTATATATGCTGTGTACAAGAGACCCACTTGAGAGCTAGGGACACATACAGACTGACACTGAGGGGTTGGAAAGAGATATTCCATGCAAATGGAAATCGAAAGAAAGCTGGAGTAGCAACTCTCGTAACAGACAAAAAAGACTTTAAAATAAAGACGAGACAAAGAAGGACACTACATAATGATCAAGGGATCAATCCAAGAAGAATATAACGATTGTAAATATTAATGCATCCAACATAGGAGCACCTCAATATATAAGGCAAATGCTAACAGCTATCAAAGGGGAAATACACAGTAACACAATTAGAGTAAGGGAAGTTGACACCCCACTTTCACCTATGGACAGATCATCCAAAGTGAAAATAAATAAGGAATCATAAGCTTTAAATGACACATTAAAGAAAATGGACTTAATTGATATTTACAGGACATTCCATCCAAAACAACAGAATACACTTTCTTCTCAAGTGCTCCTGGAACATTCTCCAGGATAGATCATATCTTGGGTGACAAATCAAGCCTTTGTAAATTTAAGAAAATTGAAATCATAGCAAATATTTTTTCTGACCACAACGCTATGAGACTAGATATCAATTATAGGAAAAAATTGGTCAAAAATACAAACATATGGAGGCTAAACAATTCACTACTAAATAACCAAGAGATCACTGAAGAAATCAAAGTGGAAATCAAAAAATACCTAGAAACAAATGACAATGAAAACACGATGGCCCAAAAGCTATGGGCTGCAGCAAAAGCAGTTCTAAGAGGGAAGTTTATAGCAATACAATCCTACCTCAAGAAACAAGAAACATCTCAATTAAACAACCTACCTAACCTTACACCTAAAGCAATTAGAGAAAGAAGAACAAAAAAACCCCAAGTTAGCAAAAGGAAAGAAATCATACACATCAGATCAGAAATAAATGAAAAAGAAATGAAAGAAACAGTAGCAAAGATCAATATAACTAAAAGCTGGTTCTTGGAGAAGATAAACAAAACTGATAAACCATTAGCCAGACTCATCAAGAAAAAGAGGGATAAGACTCAAATCAACAGAATTGGAAATGAAGAAAGAGAAGTAACGACTGACACTGCAGAAATATGAAGGATCATGAGAGATTACTACAAGAAACTCTATGCCAATAAAATGGACAACCTGGAAGTAATGGACAAATTCTTAGAAACGCACAACCTTCCAAGACTGAACTAGAAAGAAATAGAAACTATAAACAGACCAATCACAAGCACTGAAATTGAAATTGTGATTAATATATCTTCCAACTCATATGGACACCATGGGGAGAAAGTGGTGGGTGGGGATGGTGTGATGAATTGGGAGATTGGGATGGAAATATATACATTAATATGTATAAAATAGATAAATGATAAGAACCTGCTGTATAAAAAAATAAATAAAATTAAATTTAAAAAAAACCTTCCAACAAACAGAAATCCAGGACCAGATGGCTTTACAGGTGAATTCTATCAAACATTTACAAAAGAGCTAACACCAATCCTTTTCAAACTTTTCCAGATATAGCAGAGGGAGGAACACTCTCAAACTCATTCTATGAGGCCACCATCACCCTGATACCAAAACCAGACAAAGATGTCACAAAGAAAGAAAACTACAGGCCAGTATCACTGATCAGCATAGATGGAAAATTCTCAGCAAAATACTAGCAAACAGAATCCAACAGCACATTAAAAGGATCATACATCATGATCAAGTGGGGTTTATCCCAGGAATGCAAGGATTCTTCAATATATGCAGTTAATCAATGTGATACACCATATTAACAAATTGAAGGAGAAAGCCTTATGATCATCTCAATAGATGCAGAGAAAGCTTTCAAAAAAATTCAACACCCATTTATGATAAAAACCCTCCAGAAAGTAGACATAGAGGGAACTTACCTCAACATAATAAAGGCCATATATGACAAACCCACAGCCAACATTGTTCTCAATGGTGAAAAACTGAAACCATTTGCACGAAGATCAGGAACAAGACAAGGTTGCCCACTCTCATCACTATTATTCAGAATAGTTTTAGTAGTTTTAGCCACAGCAATCAGAGAAGAAAAAGAAATAAAAGGAATCCAAATCAGAAAAGAAGAAGTAAAACTGTCACTTTTTGCAGATGGCATGATACTATACATAGAGAATCCTAAACATGCTACCAGAAAACCACTAGGACTTATCAATGAATTTTGTAAAGTACCAGAATACAAAATTAATGCACAGAAATCTCTTGCATTCCTATACACTAATGATGAAAAATCTGAAAGAGAAATTAAGGAAACACTCCCATTATCCATTGCAACAAAAAGAATAAAATACCTAGGAATAAACCTACTACCTAAGGAGACAAAAGACCTGTATGCAGAAAACTATAAGACACAGAGGAAAGAAATTAAAGATGATACAAACAGGTGGAGAGATACACCATGTTCTTGGTTTGGAAGGATCAACATTGTGAAAAATAACTGTACTACCCAAAGCAATCTACAGATTCAATGCAATCCCTATCAAATTACCAATGGCAGTTTTTACAGAACTAGAACAAAAAATTCACAATTTTATGGAAACACAAAAGATCCCTAAAGCAGCCAAAGCAATCTTGAGAAAGAAAAATGGAGCTGGAGGAATCAGGCTCCCTGATTTCAGACTATACTGCAAAGCTACAGTAATCAAGACAGTATGGTTCTGGCACAAAAACAGAAATATAGATTAACAGAACAGGATAGAAAGCCCAGAGATAAACCCACACTCATATGGTCACCTTATCTTTGATAAAGGAGGCAAGAATATCCAGTGGAGAAAAGACAGCCTCTTCAATAAGTGGTGCTGGGAATACTGGACAGTTACATGTAAAAGAATAAAATTAGAACTCTCCTAACACCATACACAAAAATAAGCTCAAAATGGATTTAAGACCTAAATGTAAGGCCAGACACTATGAAACTCTGAGAGGAAAACAGGGAAAATAGGTAGAACACTCTGTGACATAAATCACAGCAAGATTTTTTTTACCCACCTCCTAGAGAAATGGAAATAAAAACAAAAATAAACAAATGGAACCTAATGAAACTTAAAAGCTTTTGCACAGCAAAGGAAACCATAAACATGATGATAAGACACCCCTCAGAATGGGGGAAAATATTTGCAAATGAAGCAACTAACAAAGGATTAATCCCCAAAATATAAAAGCAGCTCATGCAGTCAATATCAAAAATAAACAACCCAATCCAAAAATGGGCAGAATACCCAAAAAGACATTTCTCTGAAGAAGACATAGTTTTCCAACAAACACATGAATAGATGCTCAACATCACTAATCATTAGAGAAATGCAAATCAAAACTCCAATGAGGTATCACCTCACACTGGTCAGAATGACCATCATCAAAATATCTATAAACTGTAAATGCTGGAGAGGGTGTGGAGAAAAGGGAACCCTCTTACACTGTTGGTGGGAGTGTAACTTGATACAGCCACTATGGAGAACAGTATGGAGGTTCCTTAAAAAACTAAAAATAGAACTACCATATGACCCAGCAATCCCACTACTGGGCATATACCCTGAGAAAAACATAATTCAAAAAGAGTCATCAACAGATAATGGATTAAGAAGATGTGGCACATATATACGATGGAATATTACTCAGCCATAAAAAGAAATGAAATTGAGTTCTTTGTAGTGAGGTGGATAGACCTAGAAACTGCCATACATATTGAAGTAAGTCAGAAAGAGAAAAACAAATACCGACTGCTAACACATATATATGGAATCCAAAAAAAAAAAAAAAATTGGTTCTGAAGAACCTAGGGGCCAGACAGGAATAAAGACACAGACGTAGAGAATGGACTTGAGGCCACAGGGAGGGGTAAGGGTAAGCTGGGATGAAGTTAGAGAGTGGCATGGACATATATATACTACCAAATGTAAAATAGATAGCTAGTGGGAAGTAGCCACATAGCCCAGTGAGATCAGCTCGCTGCTTTGTGTCCACCTAGAGTGGTGGCATCTGGGAGGGAGACGCATGAGGGAGGAGATATGGAGATGTATGCATACCTATAGCTGATTCACTTTCTTATACAGCAGAAACTAACACATTGTAAAGCAATTATACTCTAACAAAGATGTTGAAAAAAAAATCTTAAATAGCTCTGTTTTCTGTATCTTCACCTGTAAAGTGGGGATAAATATCTACCTTATAAAAGTTCTGTGAAGATTAAGTTAGACTGTATGTAAAGTATTTAGAACAGTGGCACATAGTAAATGTGCAAGAATCAGTTGCTAAAGGCAATAAAACTAGTTGATATTGATACCATGATATTTTGTCTTTGTGTGATGGTACTTGATATTTTATATAGAAAGTTCACATGTATTCCTTTATTGATCCTTACAATAAGCAAATGAGTTAGGCAAAAGAGGCATTATTCTATTTATTTTATTGTGTTTATAATATCATAATTCATAAGTGCTGTAAATATGGAAAGCAGCTTGTCTTTTTGTTTCATATGGTCAGCTTTTCCCCCGTTTTAAAACACTGTGGCTGAATAACAGCTGCCTGTTAATTTTGGGTAAGTTATTTTGGGTAAGTTTGAAATCGAACAATCTGAATAGAAATTTATAATAAACATGAGATATTCTATCCTTTTAGAAGTCAAAAGAGATTCTGGAACTGTTTTTAAGAATTTTCCAACCTTAATAATGTAATAGTAATTGTTGTGGTTTATTGAGTACTTACTCTGCAGAATATAACATATTAAGCAATTTACAGTGTCATCCTGTTTAATATTTGTGACTGCCTGATGATGTGGGTTTTACCAACTCCCTTTTACAGATGAAATTCAGAAGTTTAGTAGTTTCCCCAGGGCCCTCAGCAAGTGGTGGGACAGGGATTCAAACACAGATGGGACTTGAAAGTCAATATTCTATATTAGGCTATGCCACTGCGCTATGCTATCTTAGCTTCTTAGATGCTAATAAGACTTGCTATATCCTTACACATAAAAAGAAAAATGCTAAGGAAACCCACTTTACTTGCCTAGTCCTTAAAACATGAAACGTGTTTTAAAGCAAAGCAGGAAAGCATTTAAATTTGCAAGGATATCACTTACTCTGGAAGAAGCCTGCTGAAGTTCTAGTAAGATTAGCTAACACTTTGCTTAGAGATATTCTTTGCTTTAGTAAAAGATGGATTTTAAAACTATGTTTTAATTCCATCAAAGATATTACAAAATAGAAAGGAGTAGAAGTGTTAACGAATAGACGTGCACTAAAGCAGTTTGTTCATCTTTAGGAAGCAGGAAAACTGTTAACTTCTTAGCTGATTTATTCTCACTATTTCAACATCAGAGATAATATTATGACTTAGAGTTTTGATTTATATGTTCTCTGATCATGAAATATTGCCTACTAAAACTTTTGGGTTTAGTGGAACAAAGGACATGATTTATTGAAATACATAAAATTAAAGCTTCCTTTGACCCAAATACTTTTGTCTTGTGCATTCTCAGTTGAGGGGGGAAATTTTTTTAAACCCAGAATTTTTCTCCACTGTGTAGCAATCTGAACCTATTTGTCAAATCCTCACTTATGTTTCATAAATGCTATAAAGTTAAGTCATAGAGAAAATTTTATTGCAACAGTTTACACTAGAAGCAAGAACTTTGAACCACATGGCATTTAGAGATTGTTTTTTCCTAATATAAAATTATGGTTTTAAATAGAAAATTCCTGGAAGTTTGCCCAAGAATGAACACTGGTCCCTACTGGGGAGTATCATTGGGAAACAGGGAAAATCTTATTTTCAATCCAGGACACAAGAAACAATGAAACTCTACTTCTTATTTCCTTTCCCTTTGACCAAGTTTATTTAGAAATTTTAATAAAGATGAAAATTCAGCTGAGGAAGAATAAAGAAAGCAAAGAGCCTGGATTTTTTCCAAATGGAAAAATTAAGCCTTGAATACTCTGGGATTTGGAAATGTCGTGTGTGTGTGTGTGTGTGTGTGTGTGTGTGTGTGTGTGTGTGTGTGTGTGTGTGTTTGTGTGGTGCGTGTATGTGAAGTTTTAACAGTCATTTTCCTCTTTGAAAATCAAGCTTTGCCTAGTCTGCTCCATTTTATGATATTCCCACTTCAGAAAAATACTTGATATGGCTGTCTTCCTAATAGGCCCCATGGTTTTGTTTCTAAATAACTTTTTTTCTTATTACAAAATTAAGAAAGACCATAAAAATAATTTTAAAATAATAAAATTTTCAAATATTATAAAAATGTATAGCTTAGAAATTAAAAGTCTCATAATTCTATTCCCAGAGAGGCTGTGTATGTGTGTTTATTTACAGAAATGCAATCATAATATATATATGTATATGTGTTCTTGCTTCTAGTGAAAATTGTAGAAAGAAAATTTTCTCTATGACTTAATTGTATAGCATTTATGAAACATGAGTGAGGATTTGAAAAATAGATTCAGATTGCTATACAGTAGAGAAGTGTTCTGGGCTTAAAAAATTTTCACCCTGCCAACTGAGAAGGCAAAAGAGAAAAGTATTTGAGTCAAAGGAAACTTTAATTTTACATATTTATATAAATCATGTCCTTTGTTCCACTAAACTCAAAAGTTATAGCAGACAATCGAAAAATCTGCAATCAAAAATCTGCATATAACTTATAGTAGGCTGTCTCTAACCAAGGTTCCTCCATATCTGCCGTTCTGCATTTGTGGATTAAACCAACTGCAAATTGTATAGTACTGTAGTATTTACTATTGAAAAAAATACGTGTATAAGTATTTCACAGTTCAGTCTGTGTTGCTCAAGGGTCAACTGTATACAAACACACACACAATTCTGCAATTTGGTTTTCCATATAAAAAATATTCTAGCTACGTTTCTATATCAGTAGGTATTGATCTAGCCTATTTTAAAAAAAAATAAAAGGCTTGCTTTCTGAATAAATAGCCAACAGAAAGTCCTGCATATAAATAAACCTGCATATAAATCCTAGCTCTAATATATAGCTGTGTAAAATTTGATATATCAGTTTCTCCATGAATTCAGCTTATCGACCTACAAAATAAAACTAATAATAGCTACCTAATAAGGTTGTGAAATATATAATGAGAAAACTCATATAAAGTGCCAGGCAGATGGAAACCATTCAAGTTAGCTCCTGTCATACCCTTTGTAGACTGTGCAGTAAGCCTATGCAAATCTGTTGATCTTTTCTCCCACCACCCTCCAAAATAAATCTATCAACTCTTTGGAGATATTCAGAAACAAACACATTTTCAAAGTGTCAGTATTTGGAATTCTTAGAAGACGTTTTGTCAATGTAAGTAATTATTACCGGTAAAAAATATCAAATCTAAAATAAAATGCTTAAAATAAGGCTCTCTAGCATATCCAAGCATTTCTGAGAAATATCAGGTTCATTGTGTTAATAACTTAAACTTGCTAGGAATCACTTTTCTAGATAAAAACTGTAAAAGATGCTCTCTTTAGTTAAAAGATGCTTTATAAAATATATACTTATATATATATATTTTAAAGGATGGGATGCTGTTATGGACTGGAAAGATGTCCTGTCAGGAGGGGAAAAGCAAAGAATGGGCATGGCTCGCATGTTTTATCATAGGTAAGTATATTATACTCAAGTAATGACTATTCCATTGTTGTAAACAAAAAATGTTTGGATAGGATTCCGTGCCCTCATCTTTAGTCTGAAAATATTTTTCTGAAAAACTAGTGCTTAGAATTTTCAGTTTTTTAATTTCCTAGGTTATTTTTTTAATGTGACAGAAATCTCCAAGTATTTTTAAAATTTTTTTATGTTGAGTAACGTTAGATGACAAAATTAAATTTTTATATGTCCTAAGTTTGAAAGTAGGATTATTACTAATCTTAAAATGTGAAGAATACATAACCACTGTTATACTGTTGTGAACACAGGAGGTAGACATTCAGTAATACTTCTCAGTTAAATTATTAAATTCAAACTAAATTAACTTTCTAACCACTCAGTAGCCTATAAAACTTAGTAGTGCTCTCCTCCTTGAAAATCAGAGGCATATCCAATGGAAAAAGGAACCAGCCAACCTAAGTCTTCATGGACTAAGAAATAAAGAGATGCAGGAAAGAATTTCTCTTGATAAAACTTTTCTATTTGCAACCAGCTTCATAGCCTTTTGAATTCAAGGTACCAAACATAAGACATTGGAAAGAAGTATTAAAGCTATTCTGATTTGTTCCCCTTTTTTGTCCTATTCTTCTGTGAAAAATAAATTACCTTTTTTTTTTTTTTACGTTAGGCCTCTGGCAATGAGAACCTGAGTTGTTACTCACTTTTAATACTTGTATCTTGGGCAAAAAAGCCCAAGAGTTATGTACATGAATGCCTGAATAGACCATAAGCTGGGGCTTATGCCATACTCTTAAAGAAGCTGCAGTGGAAGCAATAATACCTTCATAGGGAACATTTAAAAGCTGATAAAAACCACACACACAAAAAATTATCAAGTAAGCCTCATTAAACACTTAGCAACAAGTTGGCTACCAATTTCTAAAAAATCTTTTATTATGGAAAAACCATAACAACTTCATCAAAGAAGAAAAAATTGTTAGATGAACCCCATGTTCTCATCACACTGCTTTAATACAGCACTTGATTTATCTGTTTTTTATTTATGAAGCATTTTAAAGCAAATCCAAAATCATGGAATTTTTTCGTTAAATACCTTGGCATCAATCTCTGAAATATTAGGATATTTTCTTACATAATATATCATAATCATAACTAAAAATTTGATAATCATGTAAAATCATTAAATACCTGGTTCATATTCATTTTCCCTGATTGTCTCAAAAATATCTTTATATACTTGGTTTTTTCAAACCAAGATCCAAACAAATTTTTTTTAACATCTTTATTGGAGTATAATTGCTTTAAAATGGTGTGTTAGTTTCTGCTTTACAACAAAGTGAATCAGTTATACATATACATATGTTCCCATATCTCTTCCCTCTTGCGTCTCCCTCCCTCCCACCCTCCCTATCCCACCCCTCTAGGTGGTCACAAACCACCGAGCTG
>NC_041219.1:98924692-98933724 GCF_002837175.3 Physeter macrocephalus
TTTCTTTTTATGGCTGAGTAATATTCCATTGTATATATGTGCCACATCTTTATCCATTCATCTGTTGATGGACACTTAGGTTGCTTCCATGTCCTGGCTATTGTAAATAGAGCTGCAGTGAACATCGGGGTGCATGTGTCTTTATGAATTATGGTTTTCTCAGGGTATATGCCCAGTAGTGGGATTGCTGGGTCATATGGTAGTTCTATTTGTAGTTTTTTAAGGAACCTCCATACCGTTCTCCATAGTGGATGTATCAATTTACATTCCCACCAGCAGTGCAAGAGGGTTCCCTTTTCTCCACACACTCTCCAGCATTTATCGTTTCTGGATTTTTTGTTGATGGCCATTCTGACCAGTGTGAGATGATATCTCATTGTAGTTTTGATTTGCATTTCTCTAATGATTAATGATGTTGAGCATTATTTCTTGTGTTTGTTGGCAATCTATGTATCTTCTTGGGAGAAATGTATATTTAGTTCTTCTGCCCATTTTTGCATGGGTTGTTTGTTATTTTGTTATTGAGCTGCATGAGTTGCGTCTAAATTTCCGAGATTAATCCTTTCTCAGTTGCTTTGTTTGCAACTATTTTCTCCCATTCTGAGGGTTGTCTTTTGGTCTTGTTTATGGTATCCTTTGCTGTGCAAAAGCTTTTAAGTTTCATTAGGTCCCATTTGTTTATTTTTGTTTTTATTTCCATTTCTCTAGGTGATGGGTCAAAAAGGATCTTGCTGTGATTTATGTCATAGAGTGTTCTGCCTATGTTTTCCTCTAAGAGTTTGATAGTGTCTGGACTTACATTTAGGTCTTTAACCCATTTTGAGTTTATTCTTGTGTGTGGGGTTAGGGAGTGTTCTAATTTCCTACTTTTACATGTAGCTGTCCAGTTTTCCCAGCACCACTTATTGAAGAGGCTGTCTTTTCTCCACTGTATATCCTTCCCTCCTTTATCAAAGATAAGGTGACCATATGTGTGTGGGTTTATCTCTGGGATTTCTATCCTGTTCCATTGATCTGTATTTCTGTTTTTGTGCCAGTACCATACTGTCTTGATTACTGTAACCTTGTAGTATAATCGGAAGTCAGGGAGCCTGATTCCTCCAGCTCCATTTTTCGTTCTCAAGACTGCTTTGGCTATTCGGGGTCTTTTGTGTTTCCATACAAATTGTGAAATTTTTTGTTCTACTTCTGTGAAAAATGCCAGTGGTAGTTTGATAGGGATTGAATTGAATCTGTAGATTGCTTTGGGTAGTAGAGTCATTTTCACAATGTTGATTCTTCCAATCCAAGAACATGGTATATCTCTCCATCTATTTGTATCATCTTTAATTTCTTTCATCAGTGTCTTATAATTTTCTGCATACAAGTCTTTTGTCTCCTTAGGTAGGTTTATTCCTAGATATTTTATTCTTTTTGTTGCAATGGTAAATGGGAGTGTTTTCTTAATTTCACTCTCAGATTTTTCATCATTAGTGTATAAGAATGCCATAAATTTCTGTGCATTAATTTTGTATCCTGCTACTTTACCAGATTCACTAATTAGCTCTAGTAGTTTTCTGGTAGCATCTTTAGGATTCTCTATGTATAGTATCATGTCATCTGCAAAGAGTGACAGCTTTACTTCTTCTTTTCCGATTAGGATTCCTTTTATTTCTTTTTCTTCTCTGATTGCTGTGGCTAGAACTTCCAAAACTATGTTGAATAAGAGTGCTGAGAGTGGGCAACCTTGTCTTGTTCCTGATCTTAGTGGAAATGGTTTCAGTTTTTCACCATTGAGAACAATGCTGGCTGTGGGTTTGTCATATACGACCTTTATTATGTTGAGGAAAGTTCCCTCTATGCCTACTTTCTGCAGGGTTTTTATCATAAATGGGTGTTCAATTTTGTCAAAAGCTTTCTCTGCATCTATTGAGATGATCATATGGTTTTTCTCCTTCAGTTTGTTGATATGGTGTATCACGTTGATTGATTTGCATATATTGAAGAATCCTTGCATTCCTGGAATAAACCCCACTTGATCATGGTGTATGATCCTTTTAATGTGCTGTTGGATTCTGTTTGCTAGTATTTTGTTGAGGATTTTTGCATCTATGTTCATCAGTGATATTGGCCTGTAGTTTTCTTTCTTTGTGACGTCTTTGTCTGGTTTTGGTATCAGGGTGATGGTGGCCTCATAGAATGAGTTTGGGAGTGTTCCTCCCTCTGCTATCTTTTGGAAGAGTTTGAGAAGGATAGATGTTAACTCTTCTCTAAATGTTTGATAGAATTCGCCTGTGAAGCCATCTGGACCTGGGCTTTTGTTTGTTGGAAGATTTTTAATCACAGTTTCAATTTCAGTGCTTGTGATTGGTCTGTTCATATTTTCTATTTCTTCCTGGTTCAGTCTCGGCAGCTTGTGCATTTCTAAGAATTTGTCCATTTCTTCCAGGTTGTCCATTTTATTGGCATACAGTTGCTTGTAGTAATCTCTAATAATCTTTTGTATTTCTGCAGTGTCAGTTGGTTTTCTTTCGTTGTGACGTCTTTGTCTGGTTTTGGTCTCAGGGTGATGGTGGCCTCATAGAATGAGTTTGGGAGTGTTTCTCCCTCTGATGTCATTTGGAAGATTTTGAGAAGGATAGGTGTTACCTCTTCTCTAAATGTTTGATAAAATTAGTCTGTGAAGCCATATGGTCCTGGGCCTTTGTTTGTTGGAAGATTTTTAATCACAGTTTCAATTTCAGTGCTTGTGATTGGTCTGTTCATATTTTCTATTTCTTTCGGTTCAGTCTCGGCAGGTTGTGCATGTCTAAGAATTTGTCCATTTCTTCCAGATTGTCCATTTTATTGGCATACAGTTGCTTGTAGTAATCTCTAATAATCTTTTGTATTTCTGCAGTGTCAGTTGTTACATCCCCTTTTTCATTTCTAATTCTATTGATTTGAGTCTTCTCCCTTTTATTCTTGATGAGTCTGGCTAATGGTTTATCAATTTTATTTATCTTCTCATTTCATTGTCATTTGTTTCTAGGTATTTTTTAATTTCCTCTTTGATTTCTTCAGTGATCTCATGGTTATTTAGTAGTGCATTGTTTAGCCTCCATATGTTTGTAATTTTGACAGTTTTTTTCCTGTAATTGATATCTAGTCTCATAGCGTTGTGGTCAGAAAGAATATTTGCTATGATTTCAATTTTCTTAAATTTACTGAGACTTGATTTGTGACCCGAGATATGATCTATCATGGAGAATGTTCCATGAGCACTTGAGAAGAAAATGTATTCTGTTGTTTTGGATGGAATGTCCTATAAATATCAATTAAGTCCATTTTCTTTAATGTGTCATTTAAAGCTTATGTTTCCTTATTTATTTTCACTTTGGATGATCTGTCCATAAGTGAAAGTGGGGTGTGAAAGTCCCCTACTATTATTGTGTTACTGTCGATTTCCCCTTTTATAGCTGTTGGCATTTGCCTTATATATTGAGGTGCTCCTATGTTGGGTGCATTAGTATTTACAATCATTATATTCTTCTTGAATTGATCCCTTGATCATTATGTAGTGTCCTTCTTTGTCTCTTGACTTTATTTTAAAGTCTTTTTTGCCCGTTTCGAGAGTTGCTACTCCAGCTTTCTTTTGATTTCCATTTGCATAGAATATCTCTTTCCGTCCCCTCAGTTTCAGTCTGTACGTGTCTCTAGGTCTCCAGTGGGTCTCTTGTACACAGCATATATACGGGTTTTGTTTTTGTTTCCATTCAACCAGTCTATGTCTTTTCATTGGAGCATTTAATCCATTTACATTTAAGTTAGTTATCTATATGTATGTTCCTATTACCATTTTCTTAATTGTTTTGGGTTGGTTTTTGTAGGTCTTTTCCTTCTCTTGTGTTTCTTGCCTAGAAAAGTTCCTTTAGCATTTGTTGTAAAGCTGGTTTGGTTGTGCTAAATTCTCTTAGCTTTCGCTTGTCTGTAAAGGTTTTAATTTCTCTGTTTAATCTGAATGAGATCCTTGCTAGGTAGAGCAATCTTGGTTGTTATGGGACTCTCTGCACTTCCTGGACTTGATTGACAATTTCCTTTCCCATATTAGGGAAGTTTTCAACTATAATCTCTTCAAATATTTTCTGTCTCTTTTTCTCTTCTTCTTCTGGGACCCCTATAATTAGAATGTTGGTGTGTTTAACATTGTCCCAGAGGTGTCTGATACTGTCCTCAATTCTTTTCATCTTTTGTCTTTAAGCTCTGCAGTAGTTATTTCCACTATTTTATATTCCTGGGCACTTATCCGTTCTTCTGCCTTAGTTATTCTGCTATTGTTTCCTTCTAGAAAATTTTTTATTTCATTTATTTTGTTGTTCGTCATTGTTTGTTCGCTCTTTAGTTCTTCCTGGTCCTTGTTAAACGTTTCTTGTATTTTCTCCATTCTATTTCCAAGATTTTGGATCCTCTTTACTGTCATTACTCTGAATTCTTACTAACAGTATTAATACTAACAGTATTAATTCTTCCAATCCAAGAACGTGGCATACCTTTCCATTTCTTTGAATTATCTTCAATTTCTTTTATTAATGTTTTGTAGTTCTCAGCATATAGGTCTTTCACCTCCTGGTGAAGTTTATTCCTGAGTATTTTATTTTATTTTTTGATGTGATTTTGAAAGGGATTGTTTGTTTGCATTCCCTTCTGATATTTCATTGTTAGTGTAAAAAATACAACCCATTTCTGTATATTAATCTTGCAACCTGCTACCTTGCTGAATTCATTTCAGTTCTTCTCTTCCAATTTGGATACCTTTTATTTCTTTTTCTTGCCTGCTTGCTATGGCTAGGACTTCCAATACTATATTGAATAGAAGACGGAGAGTGGGCATCCTTATCTTGTTCCAGATTTTCGTGGGAAGGCTTTCAGCTTTTCACTGTTCAGTATTATATTGGCTGTGGGTTTGTCATAAATAGCTTCTATTATGTGGAGATATGTTCCCTCTTTACCCACTTTGGTAAGAGTTTTTATCATGAATGGATGTTGAATTTTGTCAAATGCTTTTTCTGCATTTTTCAAGGTGATCATGTGGTTTTATCTTTTCTGTTGCTGATGTGGTGTATCTCATTGATTGATTTGCTTATGTTGAACCATCCTTGTGAACTTGGGATGAATCCCACTTGGTTGTGGTGTATGATCTTTTTTATGTGTTGTTGGATTTGGTTTGCTAATTTTTTTTGAGAATTTTTGTGTCTACATTCACCAAAGTTGTTGGCCTGTAATTTTCTTTTTTGGTGGTGTCTTTGTCTGCTTTTGGTATCACGGTGATGGTGGCTTTGCTACAATGTCTTTGGGAGTGTTCTCTCCTCTTCGATGGATCAGTGTAAGTTCTTCTTTGTATGTTTGGTAGAATTCTCCTGTGAAGCCATCTGGTCCTTGACTTTCATTGTCATTTATTCGAAAATATCAGAGGAAGTTGTCCTGTTAAATACTTGGTGCTGATTTTCAACCCTGAAATAAACAATAAATGACAGTGCATGAGTTGACCTTTGGTCCCATTAATAAAACTAAGTCATGCTACTGAGTACCAAATAAGTCCAGACAGGCTTGAAAGAAGACAGAGAAAGGGAAAAAAAGATAAAGAGCTGTGGGGTGAAAATGAAAGGGAGAGAGTTATCATAAGGAAATGGTGGCAAATGATAGGTGCCTGTGATAGTAGTAGACAGTCACTTCCAGAGTAAAAGTTGAGCTAGGAAAAAAAATTGTTGAGTATAAGCAGAAAAATATTTACTGATTTTTTTCCTTAAGAAAATGGTCTCAAAGTTACAAGGTTAAATGCCTACTCTAAATTTGTCAGATTAAGCATACTTACTTTTGCAGGGTCTTGGATGAATGAAATTCCATTAATTGTGATTAGGTACTCACATTGTTGATAAAATTATCTTCTCAATAAATGTTTGCCAACAGGGTTTGATAGTTAGCTACTATCAAACAGGTCACCTTCTCAAACAGGTGACCTGTTTGATAGTTAGCTACTATGTGTAATGTATTTTTCGTGTTAATTACTCAGAACCTTGTCACCAAGAATGAACCTGCGTGCTGCAGGAAAGTGCATTCAGTAAGCTGTCTCATTTTTCCTCTGCCTCATATTCACGATTCACCCATCTGCAATAAAGCATATTGTATTATGAGCAGGTATCAAAAAAATCTATTTTAAAATCTAAGAAGAGATGTAGAGAACAAGTATATGGACACCAAGGTGGAAAAGGGGGATGGGATAAATTGGGAGATTGGGATTGACATATATACATTATTGATACTATGTATAAAATAGGTAACTAATGAGAACCTACTGTATAGCTCAAGAAACTCTGCTCAGTGCTCTGTGGTGACCTAAATGGGAAGGAGATCCAAAAAAGAGGGGATATATATATACATATGGCTGATTCACTTTGCTGTACAGTAGAAAGTAACACAACATTGTAAAGCAATTATACTCCAATAAAAATTAATTAAAAAAGTAAAATCTAAGAAGAATATGAAATTCTAGTCCAAAGAGGGGTAATGACTGCTTTTTTGCTTTATTATTTATCACCTTTAATATTGTCATTTTTCTCTTTTGCTCCTTTAAAATTCTTAACATTGCAGCTCATATTGCCCAAAGAAAGATTTATAATTCAAAATGAAAAATTTTAATGTATTTGTACTTATTTTTAAGACCAAAATATGCATTGCTGGATGAATGCACCAGCGCTGTCAGCATTGATGTTGAAGGAAAGATATTTCAGGCTGCGAAAGGGGCTGGAATTTCCTTACTTTCTATAACACACAGGTCTTCTCTTTGGTAAGTGTTTCCAATGCTCATTTATGATAGATGATTTTTCTTTATATTTCTGAAAGGATAACTTTGCCAGACTTTTTCCTGTAGAGCATAAGACATTTCAGTTATTTTCTGCCTGTATTTCTGTTAACATTAAACTATGTCTAAAAGAGTAAAATCACTCTCAAGCTAAAGGATGAAGTTCATGTGTTTGATAACATATGACAGAGATTAGTGATCTTTTCTGTATACTTTTGAGTAACTATCTTTAGGGTTTTAAGGTTTCCAAAAATTTGACCGCCCAATGGGTGGGACCTTACAAAAATTAAATTGAAAACAATATATTTCTATGTCAAGGGAAAAATTGAAATGTGAAAATACTGCTATTAAAATACGAGAGCTAAAATAAAAGTAATGGAAGAACAAAAGGTACCCCAAACCTAACATTATAGCAATGATTTTTTTGAAAATTATCATCACATTCCAATAATTTTGAAAGGAAGTAGAAAAATCCAGTGATTTTTTAAAACTGAAACAGTCATTATTCCATAGCATATACTGGGAAAGAATATATTTATATAATTTACATCATCTTTTTAGTTTCTTTTTTAAAAATCCAGGAAAAAGAAATATCACAACTTAATATCCCTCCAAATGATTAAGTTGGAGAAAGCACAGGAAAGAAAAAGTGTTTTTTTTTTGCTTTGTTTTAAGGAAAAATGAATAAAAATGTTTTATAAATAATATTTCATAAAACCTAATGGGCCCTCCCATCAAGAAACTTGCACAAGCCTCTTAGATAGCCTCATCCACCAGAGGGCAGACAGCAGAAGCAAGAAGAACTACAGTCTTGCAGCCTGTGGAACAAAAACCACGTTCACAGACAGATAGACAAGATGAAAAAGCAGAGGGCTATGTACTAGATGAAGGAACAAGGTAAAACCCCAGAAAAACAACTAAATGAAGTGGAGGTAGGCAACCTTCCAGAAAAAGAATTCAGAATAATGATAATGAAGATGATCTAGGACCTTGGAAAAAGAATGGAGGCAAAGATTGAGAAGATGCAAGAAATGTTTAACAAAGACCTAGAAGAATTAAAGAACAAACAAACAGAGATGAACAGTACAATAACTGAAATGAATAATACACTAGAAGGAATGAATAGCAGAATAACTGAGGCAGAAGAAGGGATAAGTGACCTGGAGGACAGAATGGTGGAATTCACTGCTGCAGAATAGAATAAAGAAAAAGAATGAAAAGAAATGAAGACAGCCTAAGAGACCTCTGGGACAACATTGAACACAACAATATTGCATTATAGGGGTCCCAGAAGGAGAAGAGAGAGTGAAAGGACCCGAGAAAATAATCTCTTCAAGAGATTATAGTCAAAAACTTCGCAAACATGGGAAAGGAAATAGCCACCCAAGTCCAGGAAGCGGAGAGAGTCCCATACAGGATAAACCCAAGGAGAAACACACCGAGACACATAGTAATCAAATAGGCAAAAATTAAAGACAAAGAAAAATTTTTGAAAGCAGCAAGGGAAAAATGACAAATAACATACAGGGGAACTCCCATAAGTTTAACAGCTGATTTCTCAACAGAAACTCTACAAGCCAGAAGGGAGTGGCATGACACATTTAAAGTGATGAAAGGGAATAACCTACAACCAAGATTACTCTACCCTGCAAAATCTCATTCAGATTCTATGGAGAAATTAGAAGCTTTACAGACAAGCAAAAGCTAAGAGAATTCAACACCACCAAACCATCTCTACAACAAATGCTAAAGGAACTTCTCTAAGTGGGAAACACAAGAGAAGAAAGGACCTACAAAAACAACCCAAAACAATTAAGAAAATGGTAATAGGAACTTACATATCAATAATTACCTTAAACATGAATGGATTAAATGCTCCAACCAAAAGACACAGGCTTGCTGAATAGATACAAAAACAAGACCCATATATATGCTGTCTACAAGAGACCCACTTCAGACCTAAGGACACATACAAACTGAAAGTGAGGGGATGGAAAAAGATACTCCATGCAAATGGAAATCAAAAGAAAGCTGGAGTAGCAATACTCATATCAGATAAAATAGACTTTAAAATAAAGAATGTTACAAGAGACAAGGAAGGACACTACATAATGATCAAGGGATCAATCCAAGAAGAAGATATAACAATTATAAATATATATGCACCCAACATAGGAGCACCTCAATACATAAGGCAACTGCTAACAGCTATAAA
>NC_041219.1:98933734-98937289 GCF_002837175.3 Physeter macrocephalus
AAAGCTGGAGTAGCAATACTCATATCAGATAAAATAGACTTTAAACTAAAGAATGTTACAAGAGACAAGGAAGGACACTACATAATGATCAAGGGATCAATCCAAGAAGAAGATATAAAAATTATAAAAATATGTGCACCCAACATAGGAGCACCTCAATACATAAGGTAACTGCTACAGCTCTAAAAGATGAAATCGACAGTAACACAATAATAGTGAGGGACTTTAATACCTCAGTAACACTAATGGACAGATCATCCAAAATGAAAATAAATAAGGAAACAGAAGCTTTAAATGACACAGTACACCAGATAGATTTAATTGATATTTATAAGACATTCCATCCAAAAACAGCAGATTGCACTTTCTTCTCAAGTGTGCCTGGAACATTCTCCGGGATAGATCATATCTTGGGTCACAAATCAAGTCTTGGTAAATTTAAGGAAATTGAAATCATATCAAGCATCTTTTCTGACCACAATGCTATGAGATTAGAAATCAATTACAGGGAAAAAACAGTAAAACCACAAACACATGGAGGCTAAACAATACATTACTAAATAACCAAGAGATCTCTGAAGAAATCAAAGAGGAAATCATAAAATACCTAGAGATAAATGACAATGAAAACACGACGATCCAAAACCTATGGGATGCAGCAAAAGCAGTTCTAAGATGGACGTTTATAGCAATACAATCCTACCTCAAGAAACAACAAACATCTCAAATAAACAACCTAACCTTACACCTAAAGGAACTAGGGAAAGAAGAACAAAAAAACCCCGAAGTTAGTAGAAGGAAAGAAATCATAAAGATCAGAGCAGAAATAAATGAAATGACGAAGACAATAGCAAAAAACAATAAAACTAAAAGCTGGTTCTTTGAGAAGATAAATAAACTTGATTAACCATTAGCCAGACTCATCAAGAAAACGAGGGAGAGGACTCAAATCAATAAAATTAGAAATGAAAAAGGAGAAGTTACAACTGACATTGCAGAAATACAAAGGATCATAAGAGACTACTATAAGCAACTCTATGCCAATAAAATGGACAACCTGGAAGAAATGGACAAATTCTTAGAAAGGTATAACCTTCCAAGACTGAACCAGGAAGAAATAGAAAATATGAACAGACTGATCACAAGCACTGAAATTAAGACTGTGATTAAAAATCTTCCAACAAGCAAAAGCCCAGGACCAGATGGCATCACAGGTGAATTCTGTCAAACTTTTAGAGAAGAGATAACACCCATCCTTCTCAAACTCCTGCAAAAAATTGCAGAGGAAGGAACACTCCTAAACTCATTCTATGAGGTCACCATCACCCTGATACCAAGACCAGACAAAGATACTACAAGAAAAGAAAATTACAGACCAATATCACTGATGAATGTAGGTGCAAAAGTCCTCAACAAAATACTAGCAAACAGACTCCAACAACACATTAAAAGGATCATACACCATGAGCAAGTGGGATTTATCCCAGGGATGGAAGGATTCTTCAGTATACATAAATCAATCAATGTGATACACCATATTAATAAATTGAAGAAGAAAAACCATATGATTATCTCAAAAGATGCAGAAAAAGCTTTTAACAAAATTCAAAACCCATTTATGATAAAAACTCTCCAGAAAGTGGGCATAGAGGGAACCTACCTCAACATAATAAAGGCCATATATGACAAACCCACAGCAAACATCATTCTCAATGGTGAAAAACTGAAAGCATTTCCTCTAAGATCAGGAACAGACAAGGATGTCCACTCTCACCACTACTTTTTTTTTTTTTAAAGAAGATGTTGGAGGTAGGAGGTTTTTTAAATTATTGTTTATTTATTTATTTATTTTTGCTGTGTCGGGTCTTCGTTTCTGTGCGAGGACTTTCTCTAGTTGTGTCAAGCGGGGGCCACTCTTCATCGTGGTATGCGGGCCTCTCACTATTGCGGCCTCTCCTGTTGCAGAGTACAGTCTCTTGACACACAGGCTCAGTAGTTGTGGCTCATGGGTCCAGTTGCTCTGAGGCATGTGGGATCCTCCCAGACCAGAGCCTGAACCTGTGTCCCCTGCATTAGCAGGCAGATTCTCAACCACTGCGCCACCAGGGAAGCCCTCATCACTACTTTTCAACATAGTTTTGGAAGTACTAGCCACAGCAATCAGAGAAGAAAAAGAAATGAAAGGAATACAAATTGGAAAAGTAGAAGTAAAACTGTCACTGTTTGCAGATACTATACATAGAAAATCCTAAAGATGCCACCAGAAAATTACTAGAGCTAATCAATGAATTTGGTAAAGTATCAGGATACAAAATTAATGCACAGAAATCTCTGGCATTCCTATACACTAATGATGAAAATTCTGAAAGAGAAATTAAGGAAACACTCCCATTTAGCATTGCAACAAAAAGAATAAAATACCTAGGAATAAACCTACCTAGGGAGGCAAAAGACCTGTATGCAGAAAACTATAAGACACAGCTGAAAGAAATTAAAGATTATACAAACAGTTGGAGAGATATATCATGTTCCTGGACTGGAAGAATCAATATTGTGACAATGACTATACTATCCAAAGCAGTCTACAGATTCAATGCAATCCCTATCAAATTACCAATGGCATTTTCTAAGGAACTAGAACAGAAAAATCTTAAAATTTGTATGGAGACACAAAAGACCCCGAATAGCCAAAACGGTCTTGAGGGGAAAAAACGGAGATGGAGGAATCAGACTCCCTGACTTCAGACTATACTACAAAGCTACAGTAATCAAGACAATATGGTACTGGCAGAAAAACAGAAATATAGATCAATGGACCAGGATAGAAAGCCCAGAGATAAACCCACACACCTATGGTCAACTAATCTATGACAAAGGAGGCAAGGATATACAATGGAGAAAAGACAGTCTCTTCAATAAGTGGTGCTGGGAAAACTGGACAGCTACATGTAAAAGAATGAAATTAGAACACTCCCTAACACCATACACAAAAATAAACTCAAAATGGATTAGAGACCTAAATGTAAGACTGGACACTGTAAAACTCTTAGAGGAAAACATAGGAAGAGCACTCTTTGACATAAATCACAGCAAGATCTTTTTTGTTTCACCTCCTAGAGTAATGGAAATAAAAAGAAAAATTAACAAATGGGACCTAATGAAACAAAATCTTTTGCACAGCATAGGAAACCATAAACAAGATGAAAAGACAACCCTCAGAATGGGAGAAAATATTTGCAAAAGAATCAATGGACAAAGGATTAATCTCCAAAATATATAAAGAGACTCATGCAACTCAATAGTAATGAAACAAACAACCCAATCCAAAAATGGGCAGAAGGGGCTTCCCTGGTGGTGTAGTGGTAGAGAGTCCGCCTGCCGATGCAGGGGACACGGGTTCGTGCCCCGGTCTGGGAAGATCCCACATGCTGCAGAGCGGCTAGGCCCGTGAGCCATGGCCGCTGAGCCTGCACGTCCGGAGCCTGTGCTCTGCAACAGGAGAGGCCTCAACAGTGAGAGGCCTGCGTACCACAAAAAAAAAAAAAAGGGCCGAAG
>NC_041219.1:98937666-98957061 GCF_002837175.3 Physeter macrocephalus
AATCCCACTACTGGGCATATACCCTGAGAGAACCATAATTCAAAAAGAGTCATGTACCAAAATGTTCATTGCAGCTCTATTTACAATAGCCAGGACATGGAAGCAACCTAAGTGTCCATCAACAGATGAATGGATAAAGAAGATGTGGCACATATATACAATGGAATATTACTCAGCCATAAAAAGAAACGAAACTGAGTTATTTGTAGTGAGGTGGATGGACCTGGAATCTGTCATACAGAGTGAAGTAAGTCAGAAGGAGAAAAACAAATACCGTATGCTAACACATGTATATGGAATCTAAGGGAAAAAAATGTCATGAAGAGCCTAGGGGTAGGATGGGAATAAAACACAGACCTACTAAAGCATGGCATTGAGGATATGGGGAGGGGGAAGGGTAAGCTGTGACGAAGTGAGAGATTGGCATGGACATATATACACTACCAAACGTAGGGTGGGTAGCTAGTGCGAAGCTGCCGCATAGCACAGGGAGATCAGCTAGGTGGTATGTGACCACCTAGAGGGGTGGGATAGGGAGGATGGGAGGGAGGGAGATGCAAGAGAGAAGAGATATGGGAACATATGTATATGTATAACTGATTCACTTTGTTGTAAAGCAGAAACTAACACACCATTGTAAAGCAATTATACTCTAATAAAGATGTTAAGAAAAAAAAAAAGCTTTTGCAAACCAAAGGAAACTACAAACAAGACGAAAAGGCAACCCTCAGAATGGGAGAAAAAATTTGCAAACGAATCAATGGACAAAGGATTAATCTCCAAATATATAAACAGCTCATGCAGCTCAATATTTAAAAAAACAAACAACCCAATCCAAGAATGGGCGGAAGAAAAAAAAAACTAATGTGATTTTCCCTTTTAAAAAAATTATGATACCATTTTTATCATTCCCCAACTTTTTTATTGATTTATCATCTTAATAAGAGTAGCCAATGCAGATTCAGCACCTATTCTATTCCAGGCTCATTTTATTTAAGCCTAATAACAACACTATAAGTACAGGTAGTCTAATTATTCCCATTATACAGATGAAGAAACTGAGAGCTAGAAAGTTGAGAAAAGTAGTTTACTATGATCATACTCCCTATACTCTACTATATTGCTCTACGTATTATAAGGAACTCAAAATGTATCTCATGCATTAATCATAAAAACACTTTTTCATTCATACTACATTCTACTCTCTACATTTGCATTTCTATTTCATAAATCAAAATCTTTTCCTTTGACATGTTAGTAACTATATAATGGACTCTATATGCTTTGGCCTCCTATTTCCCAAGGGACAGGAAGGATTCTTCCTCTCTGACTGGAGCATTCTTTGGCATGTGGCTGATCACATTTATGCCAAAGCTGTCATTATATACACGACTTCAAACCTAGACTAAGTAGCAAGCTTTATTTGAGTTAAAGCCTTTGGGTCTTTGAAGCCTTTCCAGACCCTTTACCTTATAGAAATCTTTACTTTAAAATTGTGAGTAAGCTGAGCATTCCATGCAGATCAGGCTTTAATTGTTCAAACTTCTTTGACTGACTTCTACTTCTATAGAGAAGATAATTATCTATTTCACACTTTATTTAAACATTCAGATTTTTCATATTTTTCTTTCCTCAGATAGTTTACCTGAAAATAGAGGATTTCATGAAGTGACCCTTTCTACAGAATTTTGTAGTTTGTCTCTCTGTTGTTAAATAATTAGCATCTGGAGTGATAGGACCCTGATTTGCCAGTCTCCCCAGAGGCAGTCTGGATCTAGTCCAGGATGAGGTAGAGTCCATGTCAATGAGTGTGATTGCTCTGATTTCCCCTTGGATAAAACCAACAGGAACTGGTTTAAGACAGTTATGACATATGCCTGTGGAACCAGGCCAGAAGAACTCTTGAGTCCTTTCTGGTTCTTAGTCCTGCTGTTTTTCTGACTTCTATCAATGGGTTTATTATGCCTTCCTGTCATTTAGTTCCTATTCAAGTAGCCTAAATAGGCATTGGAAGCATATTCAGCCATTTTTTTCTTAATTTAAGAACAAAGAGATTTTTGTTGTTGTTGTTGTTATTGTTGTTTTTGTTTTTTTTTTAGTTTTAGGTTCACAGAAAAATTGAAAGGAACAGAAATATGCCTTATACTCTCTGCCCACACATGCATAGCCTCCCCCATTATCAACATCCTCCACCAGAGCGGTATAATTGTTACAATTGATGAACCTATACTGACACATCAGTATCATCCAAAGTTCATAATTTACATTAGGGTTCACTTAGTGTTGTGCAGTCCATGGGTTTGGACAAATTTATAATTACATGTATCTATCATTATAGTATTATATAGAATATTTTCACTGCTCTAAAAATCCTCTGTGCTCTGCTTATTTATCCCTCCCTCCCCAACACCTAGAAACCACTCATCTTTAATGTTTCCACAGTTTTTCCTTTTCCAGAATGTCATATACCTGGAACCATACAGTATGTGGCCTTTTCAAATTGGTTTCTTTAACTTGGTGATGATAGTCATTTAATTTTCCTCCATGTCTTTTCATTGCTTGCTAGCTCATTTCTTTTTAGTGCTGAATGATATTCCACTGTTTTGATATACACAGTTTGTTTATCCATTCACCTACTGAAGGACATTTGGTTGCCTCCAAGTTTTAGCAATTATGAATAAAACTGTTATAAACATTCATATGCAGGTTTTTGTGTGGACATGAGTTCTCTAAAGTCCTTTGGGTAAATATCAAGGCGTTCAGTTACTGGATCATACTGTTAAGAGTATGTTTAGTTCTGTAAGAAACTTCAAAACTGTCTTCCAAAGTAGCTCTACCAATTTTCATTACCACCAACAATGAAAGAGAGTTCCTATTGGTCCACAGCTTTACATTTGGTGTTGTCAGTATTCTGGATTTTGTCCATTCAAATAGGTAGGTAGTGGACAATTTTTTAAACAAATAATAAAATCTAATTTTATACTCTCTAACAAGAAAAACATGTTTTTAATTGCAGCTACCCATAGTATATTTCCCTGTAAACTGAAAAGCGCATTAGTTCTGCTTTGTGAACTAGTTTAGTCATTTAGGTTGTAGAAATCTATTATTTCTGATTATCCTTTCTTCCTACATGAAATTCTTATTTTCCCTGAAAAGATTTCAGAAGAGGAAAAATATGTATTATATTTTCCTCCATAACAACAAATGGGTAATTGTTGATTGTAAAGATGAAAATCAATACCAGTACAATACCAGTATCTGAAGAGGTCAAAAATTATAGAAGCTTATTAAATTATCTGATTCCTGAATAGAATTACAATTTTATAATTATCACTATCCAGTGCTTTATCTTATTTGTGTAGAATGTCTGCAGATTATTTCCAATGAGGCTCTGTTAAAATAGTAGCTTCTTTTAAATTCCTCTGACTAAGATAAACTCTGAAATATTATTTTAGCCCATATATAGAACACGTCTTTGAATATCAAGTCATGAAACACCTATACAGTTTCTTCCCCCATGTAAAAACCAAATAATGTTGTAGGACCAGAGTGATGAGCCAAACCTCCAATATAAATTGAAGATGCAAGTTGCTCAAGATCTGAACTACTGTGTTCTAAAATTGCTCCTGGTTGTAGATCCAAGGTTAGGAAAGCCCAAGAGAAGTTAAGAATGAAATAAACAAAATGATTTTTGTACTATCATTTCTCTTATATCACCATCCTTCTTTTGTTTTTCCATTACTTTTGTTTTAGCTCTCATATTTTAATAGCACTTTTGTCACATTTAAATTTTATCCCTTGATGTAGGAATACATTGTTTTCAATTTAATTTTTGTCAGGTCCCACCCATTGTGAGGTCAAATTTTTGGAAAACTTAAAACCCAAAAGCATATGGAAAAGATTAATCTCTGTCATATGTTATCAAACATATGAACTTCAGCCTTCAGCTTGAGAGTGATATTTACTCTTTTAGACATAGTTTAACTTAGTTTAGTTTCCCCATCTTACAGCATGTTAAAACCATCCAAACAAAATTGGATGAAACCCAAATTTCTATCAATTGGTGAATGGATAAAATGTGTAATACAATGGAATATTATTCAGCCATAAAAATGAATTAAGTACTAACACTACAACTAGATGAACTTTGAAATCATTTTGTTGGGTGGAAGAAGTCAGTCACAAAAAACCACATTTTGTATGAGTCCATATATATGAAATGTCCATAACAGAAAAATCCATACAGACATAAAGGAGATTGGTGGTTGGCAGGGGCTGAGCAGAAGGAGAAATCGGGAGGGACTGTTAATATGTATGAGGTTTCTTTTTGGGGTGAAGAAAATATTCTGGAATTGGATAGTGCTGATGGTTGCATGAGCTTGTAAATATACCAAAAATCATTGAATTTTACATTTTAAAAGGATGAATTTATGGTATATGAATCATATCTCAGTTTAAAAATGGAGGTAAAAGCTACTTGATATACCCCCACTGATCATAGTAAATAATGACTGATGAGAGCTTAAAAGAAGGCAAGAAGTGAGAAAAACTGTAAGAGAAAGACAAAAACTGAGGATACATAAGAACATGTGCCTCTTCAGCATAGTGACAAAATGCAGTGGCTCAGCCATGCAAGAACAGCTCTGCCAGATTACCCTCTTTACACACACCCTACAATTCCCAGAGATTGGTGACCTTAGCCTTCATTTAGGAGAAGGTGAACTGCCTTCTGTCTCATCGATAAAGTCATCTCTATACCTCTCTGAAGTTCCTAATTATGAACTTGAGCCATGAGAAAAGAGATTAAATTATATGAAAGCATGGAAGTATTGATAGCTGAAGATTTCTATCAGTTCATTTTTTTAAAATGTTTTAAAACTTTAATTTTTGAGAAATTTTTACTTATGTTGACTAACTCATTCCCAAAGGATAGTGTACTAATGAATTGGTATTGTATTTCCTTTATTTTTCTTAGCTATTTTTTTTTTTGTTTTTTGTTTGTTTGTTTTTTGGTTTTTTTTGTGGTATGTGGGCATCTCACTGTCGCGGCCTCTCCCGTTGCGGAGCACAGGCTCCGGACGCGCAGGCTCAGCAGCCATGGCTCATGGGCCTAGCTGCTCCGTGGCATGTGGGATCTTCCTGGACCGGGGCATGAACCCATGTACCCTGCATTGGCAGGCGGACTCTCAACCACTGAGCCACCAGGGAAGCCCTTCTTAGTTATTTTTTTAATAGCCTTTTAAATTTTTACTTTCTTCCCTCTGCTTCCTTTCCTTATTCCCATTCTAAGTATGCTTTGATATTTATTCATACTGGGCTATGAATATAAATAGATGCAACAGTATGTCTTCCTTTGCAATTCACGTATATTCACAATATAAAATAAATTTAATACAAGCAGTAGAATTTCCTAGAGGCTAGACTAATGACTTTTGGAGTAAAAAAAAAAAAATCACAATATTTTACCTCTTTGAGGGATTCTTGAAAATCAAATGTAAAATAGGCACCTTACTTAAAATTTGCCTTTGGATATCAATTAGAATGATAAATCTATAACTAAAATGGCTTTTTGTAATTATTGTTAATAATATTATTTCATTTTGATTATGCAGGAAATACCACACTCATTTATTACAGTTTGATGGTGAAGGAGGTTGGCGCTTTGAACAATTGGACACTGCTATTCGTTTAACACTAAGTGAAGAAAAACAAAAGCTAGAATCTCAGCTAGCTGGAATTCCCAAAATGCAGCAGAGACTCAATGAACTATGTAAAATTTTGGGAGAAGACTCGGTGCTGAAAACAATAAAAAATGAAGATGAGACATCCTAATTTTTTTTGACATGTTTTAAAAGTTAATTTTTAGTTAAAGGCTCAGAGACACTGTTATAGGGCATGCATTGTGTTAAGCTAAGCACAGGGGAAAAAAGAGCATAAGAAATGTTTTATAAGATTTTAGCATCAAGGAAATATAAGATCTGACTTTTCAGAAGAAAATAAACAAATGCATTATGTAAAATTAGTCATTATGGCTTATACTAATTCCTAGTGAAAGCGTATTTCACATGTAAAACAGGATTTTCTAGGTAAATTCATGATGAATACTAGATTTGCTAATGTGTATGTGTTGTGTCTGAAATTCTTAACAAACATGGGACATATCTTGAGAATGGACAACTTAAGAGCAGTGTTGCAACAAGGTGCATAAAATTAGAAGTTTGAGTAACATTTCTGTCCATTTATGATTTTTAGATTTAACAGCTAGAATTCATGTTCCTTTATTGCTAGTGGTCAACTAAACCTGTGTAGAGAACCACTAACTGTTTGATAAATAATTTCAATATGAAAGAAACTCTTTTAATGGCAGTGGTTGAAAGAAAGAAGCATGGCTATACTTCTTTTATATTTATAAAATATCCTATTTTTAATTTTAGATTTTGAGCATCTCATGGGCACATAAGTTCATTTTAATGAGAATCTTACTTGTTAATAAACTTTCATTTTAAAAAGAGAATTGCCAATACAGAAAAGGAGTATCCAAACAATGTTTGTCTCAGCCTGTTACTTTACTTGGAAGGATTATTTATTGCAAACTCTGTCCAGAAATACTTAGCTTGTTTTTGTCCCCAGAGGAGAATTCCACCACATTTTGAAAATAGCAGTGCTATAATACAATGGAGGGATTTTCAAAATCATAGTAGTAATAACATACATTGGAATAGTACTTTATAATTTACAATCCTCCCTTACGTCAATTAATTTTAATCCTGTGGCAAACTTTTGAGGCAAATATTTTTCTTCCTAGTTTGCTTTTGAGAAAATTGACACTCAGATTTGCCCTAATCATGCAGATCCAGGGGTCAAATGAATTTCCCCTGTTTCCCTGGTTCAGTGCTATTTTCAGTATTATCCTTGAAATTCAACTGGACTATAATAGCAATAAAAGTTAGATGAGATGTTGAAAAGAGAATAAATTTAGTAATGTTAGTGTTATTGTTATTTGATTATTGTTTACAAGGTATGGAAATTTAAGTACAAAATGGAAAGGTTATTGATCTGTGGTTTAAAACAGGGCAGGAAAGTTAGCAAATCTTTCAGCAGCTATGCACTCATACGCAATATTAATGTACCTCTACAGCCAACATTCAGAAGGGGAATTGTGTTATAAATCAATTTAATATTTATTGAACATAATGAGAAAGAATCTGTATGGAATAGTCATATGAAATAAATCTTATATATTCGATTGCCTTGGAGTTGGGAGTATGAAAGCCAGGACTACCATTTTAATCTCCTACTGCGTATGCCACTATGTTGATAGGCCAGGGAAAATGGGAATGCTGTTATTAGTGGTTTAGGATTTTATTTGCATATTTAGACACAGCCATAGTAGATGCTAAGTCAGTGATTCTCAGACTTTTTCAGCTGGTAGAGTACCTGGATGTCATTCATGATGCTTGTGATAGAACATGTAATAGAATCATGACATTTTCATATTTTCAATTCTTCCATGCTAAGACATTTTTAATTATCAATAAATGTAACCACCGTATGTGAAGGAATGTAATATAAAATCAAAACCAGTACATCTAAGTTTTTCTGTTAGTATCATTAGCTGTTCCTTTATTCGTTTGTCAGTTACTAGTACTTCCTATTAGAAAAGTGAGGCAGACATCAAAGGTTTAAAAAAAATGCATGGAACCAAAACTTAAACTTGATAAAAATTATTCATTAATCTAAGTTCTATATTAGCAGTTATTCAGTTTATACGGCTGTAGGGAAAATTCTGGGGCAAGTAGCTTAAGTTAATTTTTAAAGGTATAAGAAGAAAATGAAAAGTCCTCATTTGAAACATGTACATAATTTTTATGCCTTAATTTTCTTAATTTGAAAAATAAAGCATTTAGGAACCAATATATTGTGTTTTGAAACTTTGAAAAGAATGCCAAAACAAAGATTTTAAATTAGCCCTTATTTAATATATCCTACCAACTGGCTGAAGTAAAGAACTCATTATTTATAATGTACAGGATTCAAGGATGTTTAAAATTCTGTATTAAAAGCTATACACACTGCAGTTTAAATGTTAAAGTTCTAAGAGAAACATGTTTTGCATGTGCTTTTTTGTGCCTTTTTTTTTTTTTCTGAATTTTCTTCCATGACCAATATCCTCTAACTTGCAGGGGAAAAAATCTTTAATTTGAATTTGTATTTATGTTTCATTTAACTGTTTACAAAATGGTCCAATGAGTATACCATATTTTACTATTCTTATAGTTATATTTTGTGAAAAATGTGAACAAGATTGAGAAATGAAGTAGCCATCTTTGAATATAGATGAGGAAAGGAAAAAGAAAGAATATTTCAATTTTCAAACAAGTTTTACCATGGTATCTATTTGCCCCAATTATTTTGACTTCCGTTTGTTTTGTTTTGGTCAAAAAAAGCTGTAAGTTTATAGAGCTTGGTTTTTACATGTGCTTTTTTTGGTTAACTTATAAACTTGGAAAATAAGTTGCATTCTATGAAAATGTTGTTACATTTCTACAGCATGTAATGTTATGCCAAGCATGAGTCTAAAATAGTGTGCATTCTTGTCGACAAGATAATGTGTAAAAATCTTTCTCCATTAATCTCAAGGAGAATGATATATCTTGAAATTCAACCCGAGTTTACATTTGTTTCCAATGGGAATGGTTTTCCCTTGATAGTAATTTAGTTTTTGTGTCAAATTTTGTTCTTCCAGTAAAGGTACAAATGAACGTGTTAGTTTTTTTTGAGACTTTGCTTCCAAATATAATTTCATATTTGGCAATAGTTTTAGCTTATTAAAACCTGTTTGGAATAGTTTTTTGATTCCATAAGCCTAGAAAAATTTGTTACACATTGGAACACCGATCCAGAGAATGTTACACACTTCTGAGATATGCATAAAATAGTAATGGTTATTAAACCATCGATTAAAAGAGATGTCTTTGGTATAACTACTTTATGGACAAAATTATTTTCATTTAGAAGTGTAAAGTACTTTCACATAACCCAGAGTATTTACAGGTCTGATGATTTACGTTTAGGTATGATTAAGGGTTGTAATGTTTGCCACATGAGAACTTTCAGGTGGATGTATAAAATATTTTTATTAAAAGCATCCCTTCCTCATTGGTGATGCCTTTCCTGATTACCAAGTACAAAACGGCTTTACAGTTTTTTGTTTTTTGGTTTTTTTTGCGTTACGCGGGCCTCTCACTGCTGTGGCCTCTCCCCGTTGCGGAGCACAGGCTCCAGACGCGCAGGCTCCATGGCATGTGGGATCTTCCCGGACCGGGGCACGAACCCGCGTCCCCCGCATCGGCAGGCGGGCCCCCAACCACTGCGCCACCAGGGAAGCCCCTACAGTTTTTATTGTGAAATTTTCAAAACCAATTATCTATACTTATAAGCAGGGGTTGAGTAGTAGTTGTATTAATGAAAGCAAATGAGAAAAATGTCCTTAATGGTAAAAATCACTATGTGGCTAAACTACAATGTGGTTATGGTGTGAATACATTATAATATACTCTCCATCCAGTATGCAGTTATTTGAGCTCAGCATTACTTGTGAGTTCCTAAATCATCATGAAAAAAACTTGATTAATCAAAGGAATTACAGATTATTCCAGTGATAGAAAATATCCTATTTCTATATTTTAAATGATTCTGTTGGGTGTCTGCATACACCTCAGTTACAAGTGGTATGATGCACAATTTTGTCAAGTACTGTGAACAGTAGTCACCAAATAGTTGTTTAAATATTTATTTTCTTTATTAATTCAACACATTTATTTATTAAGTAGCAACTTATGCCAAACACTGTGCTATGTTCTAGGAATGAATAAAATATGGTCCCTCTCCCAAGAAGCTTATGGTCCACTGAAAATTAGGAAAATGAGTACCTTCATTCAGAGAAAAATTCAATAGCTGCTATTTATTATTTACCAAGTAGGCACAAAGCATTGCATATACATTGACTCATTAAGTCTTCACAAAACTCTAATAAAAAAGGAAAGTGAGAACAGAGAAGTTAAGCAATTCATCCAACCTAATGCAGCTACTAAGCTATAGAGGTGAAATTTGAACCTAGAAATATTTGATTACAAAGCCTTTGCAACTCCCCATCACCTTCCTTTTAATTAGTTTAGGTCATTTTTCATTATTACAGTTTTTAACTCTAAAGTCGTAGTATATTTTTTAACTGGCTCAGGGTTTCTGGTTAACCAAAAAGAAGCTTTTTTTTTTCATCTAAAAAGGAAATTTGTCACACAAATTATATTTTTCTTGTCTTTATTATAAACGATGGATATGGTCCTATGGGAGAAGGAGAAAAGAAGGCAAATTTTCAGATATTTTGAGGAAGAAATTCCAAATCGGTTAACATTTATTAATTCAGTAAATATTTATTGACACATTCAAGGTACCAGTTACCATGCTAGGGATTCAGAAGTGAAGGAGAAAAACCTTATCTCAGCCTTCATGAGATAAGCCCTTTTAGTACCTCAATACTAAACAATTTTATGCCTGTTAGATATTGTGGTCCCATCTAAATGGTATATTTGTTTTATGTGTCTTCTCAGTTCTTGTATTTCTTGCCTAATACCACTCTCTTGCAATATTTAAGCAATAAGCATTTTTTGGCAGCAGAATTCCCTTGATTATACACTTACGGGCTTCATAAGCCTCATGCCTTCCAACTTGGTCTAAATTACAAGGTCCAATAAAACCAGTCTGTAGGACTATATCATCCTTCACCAGTAGGTGCTCCCATACATTTGGCATGTTGTCTTGAAACTTGAGAAATATGAGCTTCTCAAATTCAGATCATGTAAAGTGAGCCAGTTTTGTACAATGAAAAGCACCTCTCTCGTGTTAACACAAAATGAAGATAACTATAGCAGAAAAGTTCTAAAAAGCAAAACACAAAGCAAAACAGAAACAACCAAAAAATCCCCAATAATTATAAAAGTAAATAGACAAGTGTTCCAGAGTTAAACATATTTAAAATTATATGCTTTATCTCTGTACTTGTGTTCTAATGTAGGTGATATGGTGATTAAGTATTCACCTTATGTATTTTTATGTAATTTAATGCCTATAAAATAGATAAGGCTTCAATGAGGCAATGAAATATTAAACATTAAATGATATTCACTTGGCTCTATCATTTAATTACAGCTTGATCTGTATAAAAGAGGAGACAACTTTATATATCAAATATATTATTTAATTTTTACATATTGAATATATTAAACTTAATACTTAAAAAGTACTGGGTCTAAACATTATGCAGATGTATAAAGTTAGACAAGTTTATACTAGAAATGTGTCAGAACTCACACAGGGTGAGGCAAAAGAAGTCCTATAATCAGATGACATTTTATTGGGAAACTAATGTAATGGGAATTTTGCAACACAGATATTGATAATTCAAGAGTAATAAAAATTGTTGAAACAATAATCAATATCCCCTTGTTTAGGACAGCTTGTTGCTCAATATGGGAAAATTTTCCAAGATCCATGTAAGTGGGATTTAGATAAATGAGGTTAATGTAGTTCCAAACAGATACATATATTTTCCTGCAACCTAACACACACACACACACACACACACACACTTTAGAAGTTTAATAGTTTAATACAGAAGCAGCATAATGATCTTGAGAACTAAAGTAACTGAATAATTTTTTTTATTGTGATAAAAAACAAAGTTTACCATCTTAACCATTTTCAAGTGTATTTTTCAGTAAACTACATTCACATTGTTGTGAAACAGATTTCTAGGATTTTTTTATCTTATAAATCTGAAACTATCAAAAACTCCTCTTTCCCCCTCCTCCCAGCCCCTGGTAACCATCATTCTACTTTCATGAATTTGCCAATGTTAGATACATCATCTAATTAGAATCATACAGAATTTGTCTTTTTTAAACTGGCTCATTTCATTTAGCATAACATCCTCAAGTTTAATCCATATTGTGGCTTGTGAAGAAGATTTCCTTCCTTTTGAAGGCTGAATAATATCCCATTGTATGTATTACCACCTTTCATTTATCTTTTCATCAGTTGAAAGAATAGGTTGCTTATTCCTCTTTGATAATGTGTATAGTGCTGCTATGAATATGGGTGTGCAAATATTTCAAGACCCTGCTTTCAATTATTTTGGAGATATACCCAGGAATGAGACTGTTGGTTCATATGGTAGTTCTGTTTTTAATTTTTGAGAAACCTCCATTCTATTTTCCATGGTGGCTGTACCCATTTACATTCCCTCCAACAATACACAGGGATTTCCTTTCTCCACATCCTAACCAACACTTGTTGGTTATCAATTGTCTTTTTGATGATAGTCATTCTAACAGATGTGAGGTTATGTGTCATTGTGGTTTTGATTTGCATCTCTCTGATTATTAGTAATGTTGAGCATTTTTCACATGCTTCTTGGTCATTTGTATATCCTCTTTGGAGAAATGTCTATTCAAGTCCTTTGCCTGAAGAATTTTTTAATTAAAACTTGTTTCATGATGTTTAGGACTGCAGTCTGTTTCTTTTGCTTCCAAAAGCTGTCTCCCCTTACCCCTCATCCATCCTTCTGCACCTCATTCCTTTGGCTGTTCATGACAGGTGTTCCCTTTTATTTCCTCCCTTATTCATTTTCTTTCTCAAATCAGGAATGTCTTTATTCCACCACCTTCACCTACCGAAACTCTATCTAGCTTTAAGGATGTCTTAAATTCTTTCCAGTTATACAAAACTCTTTCTTTTTTAATGCTTACAGAGCACTTTATTTAAAATCCTGTCATCACATTTATCACATGCTACCTTTTATTCAATTTTATTCATTTGTCACATAATCTAAAATACCCCCCCAACAAGTTCCTCTCTATCACATCAGTTTTATTTATGAAACTTATTTCTCCATTTATCGTATTCATTAATTTCTTAGTTGTTTCTCTCTGTCTACTACCTTTGCCCTCCGTAGACTGTGAACTCTGTGGACCAGGAATTTGCTTGTATTATTTATGGCAATATTTATAGCACCTAGAACAATACATGGCAGTTGGAGGACATTTAAAAAGTATTTGTTGGCTTCGCTGGTGGCGCAGTGGTTGCGCGTCCGCCTGCTGATGCAGGGGAACCGGGTTCGCGCCCCGGTATGGGAGGATCCCACATGCCGCGGAGCGGCTGGGCCTGTGAGCCATGGCCGCTGAGCCTGCGCGTCCGGAGCCTGTGCTCCGCAACGGGAGAGACCACAGCAGAGGAAGGCCCGCATACCACACACACAGAAAAAATAATAATAAATAAATAAATAAATAAATAATAAAAAGTATTTGTTCAATAGGTGCATAAATGGATGAGTAAACAAATGAATAAAAATAGTGCAAAAGAACAAAAATGAATGAATGAAAGAATGAAAATGAATTAATGAGAATGAGTGAAATCACTGAGGAAGAGGTATAAATGAAGTGCATTCTCTCCTTCATATCCTCATAAACTAAACCCATACTGCTAGGTAAAACTACAATGTGTATTTTTTTTTTCTTTTCTGCTGAAAAAACTTGAGGATATTGGGATTTCATACTATTTGCTTCATCCACCTTCTTTCCTTTTCTCTAGAATAAGTTAAGAAGTAATACACTGGTCTCAGTCTTCCCAACAGAATGCTGATTATAAAAGTTTCACATAATTTGCTGATTCAGTAGAAATTAGATATCACATTAACTGTCTAATTGGATCACCTAGCTCCATGTTTAGTTTCTTTCTGAGATCCCACAAGTGTATATCCTTCCTCTTTCTACTTCTCTGGGTAGGTGTCAACACCCCTCAAGTCAGGTAGAATAGGCCCAGGAATTCATAGATCCTATACCCTCATTATTATCAATCCCAATGACCATAAAGAGGTCTTTCTCCAAATTAGAGACATGAATAGACTTTTGCTTTCTTTAATGTTTACATAAAATTCAATAGCAACTGAACAACTTCACCCTAATGACCACTAGACTCCTGATGGTAAGAACAAAAGGGTGAATTCAAAGGCTAAAGCAATTCAATTCCAACCCATAACAGAGTCTATTAGAATGCAGCACTTATTCTCACCTCACAACAAGCCTCAGGTGTAGGTTATGTTGGGCAGTGATTTGTGAAATGCAGCAGGACCCTGTGGGGTCCTCCCAGGTATAAATTCTTTCTGTGTCCCCTGTTTCTTTTTTGTAGGAAATAAGCTTCATTCAGCCTCCTTGACCTTCCCTGAGTTCCAAAGGGCAGATTCAAACAGCTGCTTATCAGAGAAGGGAGGGAATGAAGAAACAAAGAGGAGCAGTCAAGAAACAGTAGTGCAGCCATGGGGCAGCGTCCTGGTTCCTCCTCAGGGAATATATATAACAGAATACCTTTGAATTCTTCTGAAGGAGAAAAGGCCCCCAACCAGGTGGAGGATGGTAACTTCAGACTGAGCACAAGGGTCCTGGAACACTGCCCTGGTTACCTCACCACCAACCAATCAGAAGAAAATCTGCACACAGTGGAAGATAACAATGACTCTGACTCCCCTCCTCAGATGATTCTCCCTTTAAAAACTTTCATGGCTGAGCAGAATATTTGGAGCTGGTTTTTGGACATGAGTCCACATTCTCCCAAGTCTGCTGGCCTCCTGAAAAAAAGTAGCTTTTTCCTTTTCCCTTTCATCTCTTGAGTATTGGCTTTCAAGTGGTGAGCAGCTGAACTTGAGCAGTAACATTAGGAAAACAGACTTTGGAGAAAGACTGTTATGTTGAGTCCTGCCTCTGCCACCTCCCTGATGACCATGTTACTTAATCTCTCCATCCCTTGGGTTTCTCATTTTTAAAGTAGAGATAATAATATTACTTACCTCATAGTATGTTGTGAAGATTAAATGTATTCATACTTATAAAGTGCTCAGGAGAAAGCCTGGCATATGCTTATAGTTATTACCATTTATGCATATACTGGTATGAGTTATCTAAATAAAAATCTAATCAGCATCCCTTAGGAAATGGTTTTGATTGAGTCATGGAAAAGAGAGGGCTAATTTAGGAGAGAGGGGTGGTCCTTTTGGATTAAGAGACACCCCCCCAGGTCTGACTTGTTAGAAGACAACTAGCTTAGTGTCTGATATAGTACTATACATCAGTAGTTACTCAATATGTTTGTGGAATAAATGACTGAATAACTGAATGAATAAATTAGCTATTAGCAGAAGAAAAAGGGAGATAGGCACACAAAAAAAGGTAAAAATGCTTTCTTTTTCAATTTTGCCTAGTGTCCAAATGCTAGTTGGCATATCACTTAAATCGTATAGACTTTGCATTGGGTCTTTGCAATGGGTCCGCTGGTTACTAAAGCCTAAAATTATGTATAAACTGATGTGTCCAAAAAGTTAAAACACTAATCTTCCTCTCAATTTAGTTTCTCCAGTTCCAAGTCTGCCAGTGTCCCAACACAATTTTGGCAGATCCACTTCTTTTATTTCTTCCATACAATCCCCTAAAGGGAAGAGGACATGAGGAGGAGAAAGGGACTTGTAGGAAAAGAACAATAAAGAGAAAGATAAGAAGGAAAAATGGTAATATGTGACTGTGGTTGTAGTGACAATGGAAGGTATGTTTAGAGAGGAGAGGAATAGTAATCCTGGAGACCTATGACCTTCATCACACTGGCTTCCCTCATCTCTGTTACCATCTCAAGTGAATTTCCAGATTCCCAGGGAATACTTGAATAGATGCTCATTGAAAATCCTCTTTCATTATGATGAGTATGGAAAGTTGGAATGTACCCCAACCTCTTACTGATCTATTTTGACTTATCATATTACCTGAAAACTATATTGATCACACCCATCCAGCAAAACTCCAATCATGTGTTATCCTAATCACTGGTTCTCTTCATGCCTGGACAGGAACAGCTGAGTGTTGATAGAACAAGTCACTCTTCACAGTAAAATGTTCACTAGAAAGTTATGATGATTCAGTACCACTCTGCAATCCTATCATATTTCTTTAGTTCATTCACTCTCTCACTCTCCACAACTCTCTGCTCTCTGAACAAATGCAACCCTACCTCCTTCTCCTTTTCTTACAGCTCATTTGTTCTACCCCTTGTCCCTTCTCACAAACAGAGGACTGCTTCTTTTGTTTCCTCAATCAGTTGCTCCAAGGAATACTCCTTAATACTTCCTCATTCCTCACAGTCCATATCTAATTCAGCACCAAATTCTGTTCATTTTGCCGCCTAAATAATAACTCTCATATAAGTCTCCTTTCCATCTTCACATTAGCAAGGTTCAAGGAGAAATCATTTCTCTCACTTGGATTACTGCCATTGCTTCCCAACCAATCTCATCGTATCCATTCAATAACTCTTAATAATTCAATCTATACTTTTAAAAAGTTTAAAAATGTTTTTCAGTGCGATATTGTACATATACTGAAAACTGCACGAAGTGTGAATATACGGTGAAATACATTGTCACAAATCCAACATCTGTTTAACCACCACCTAATAAATAGGGCATTGCCAGCACTGAAGCCCACCTAATGCTCCCTTCTAATAACTATTCCCTCTTCACCACTCGTAGTATAACTACTATCCTAACTTCTAACACCACACGTTAGTCTTGCCTGCTTTTAATTTTATGCAAATAGAATGACACTGTATGTGTCTTTCTGTGTCTGGCTTTTATCTAACATTATGTGCTTGAAGTTCATCCATGTACTAGTGTTCAGTCTTAGTCTGTTCATTCCCACTTTACATAGAAATCCATTGTATACATGTGACAATTTACTTATTCGTTCTACTCTTGATGAACATTTGGTCTGTTTCTAGTTTAGGGCCGTTAAGAACAGTAAACTGCTATGAACATTTTTCTACATGTCTCATGCTACACATGGGCACAATTTCTCTTGGGCCCATCCACTCTAGTCACAATAGTCAGAGTGATTTTCCTAATGCAACTCTAATCCTATTGTTCTTCTCTCAATGACTTTCAATAACTCTTGGGATAAACTAAAATCTTAATTTGGCCTATAAAACCCTGCATAATCTGGATTCTCTCCTTCCAGAGCCTCTTCTTGAACAATGCTTTCTTTGCTCCAAGTTCTTCTTTCATTCCCTGAAATGGGAAACATACCTTCTTGTCACAGGGTCTTTCACATCTTCTTTATCCATACATCAATTCATGGACACTTAGGTTGTTTCCATATCCTAACTATTGTAAACAATACTGCAATGAACAAAGGGGTGCACATATCCTTTTGAATTCGTGTTTTTGTTTTCTTTAGATATATACCCAGAAGTGAAATTGCTGGATCATGTGGTACTTCTATTTTTAACTTTTTGAAGAAACTCCATAATGTTTTCCATAATGGCAGCACCCCAACAGGGCACAAGGATTCCCTTTCTCTACGTCCTTGCCATTACTTTCTATTTCTTATCTACCTGACAATGGCAATTCTGACACGTGTGAGGTGGTATTTCATTGTGGTATTGATTTGCATTTCCCTAATGATTAGTGACGTTGAGCATCTTTTCATGTGCCTGATGGCCAACTGTACATTCTCTTTAGAAATATGTTTATTCCTCTGCCCCTTTTTAGATTGGATTGATTTTTCACTGTTGAATTGTATAAATTTTAAAATATATTTTGGATATTAACCTCTTCTCAGATATCTAATTGCAAAAATATTTTCTCCCATTCTGCCTTTTAATTTTGTTGATGGTTTTATTTCCTGTGCAGAAACTTTTTACTTTGGTGTAATCCTACTATTTACTTTTGCTTTTGTCGCCTTTATTTTGGAGTCAGATCCCCCAAAAACCATTGCCAAGATTGATATCAAGGTGCTTACCACCTATGTATTCCTCTAGAACTTTTATGGTTTCAGGTTTTATATTCAAGTCCTTAATCAATTTGGAGTGATCTTTTGTGTATGGTGTAAGACAGTCGTCTAATTTTATTCTTCGTATGTGGCTGTCCAGTTTTACCAACACCATTTAGTAAAGAGACTATCTTTCCCCATTACACAATCTGCACTCCTTTGTCATAAATTAATTGACTGTATATGCCTGGGTTTCTTTCTGGGCTCTCTATTTTATTCCATTGGTCTATATATGTTTTTATATAAATACCGTACAGTTTGATGACTATAGCTTTGTAAAGTCATGAAATCAAGAAGTGTAATTCCTCCATCTTTGTTCTGCCTCAAGACTGCTTTGGCTATTCAGAGTCTTTTGCAATTTCATACAAATTTTAGGAGTGTTTTTTAATAGTTCTGTGAAAAAGGACATTGGAATTTTGATAGGGCTTGCGTTGAATCTGCAGATTTCTTTGAGAAGTATGGCTATTTTAATGATACCAGTTCTTCCAATCCATAAACACAGAATAGCTTTCCGTTTATTTTTGTCTTCATCAATTCCTTTCATCAATGTATTATAAATTTTAGTGTACAGGTCTTTTACCTCCTTTGTTAAAATTATTGGTTAATGTTTTGATGCAATTATAAATGGGATTGTTTTCTTAATTCTCTTTCTGATAGTTTGCTGTTAGTGTATAGAAGTGGAACAAATTTTTGTATATTGATTTTGCACCCTGAAACTTTACTGAGTTTGTTCATTTGTTATAAGTTTTTTTTGGTGGGGTCTTTAAGGTTTTCTATATGTAAAGTAATGTCATCTACAAACAGTGACAGTTTTACTTCTTACTTTCTAACTTGGATGTTTTTATTTCTTTTTCTTGTTTGATTGCTGTGGCCAGGACTTCCAATACTATGTGGAGTGAATGTGGTAAAAGTGGACATCCTTGTCTTCTTCCTAATCTTAGAGGAAATTCTTCCAGTTTTTCACTATTGAGTATGATGTTAACTATAGACTTGTCATATATGACCTTTATGATGTAAAGTTATGTTCACTCTATGCCAACATTGTTGAGAGTTTTTATTGTAAATGGGTGTTGAATTTTGCCAAAAAATTTTTCTTCATCTATTGAGCTGATAATATGTTTTTTATTCTTCAGTTTGTTAATATGTATTACATTGATTGATTTGCAGATGTTGAACGATCACTGGAACAAATCTCACTTGATCATAAGGTATGATTATTTTAATGTATTGTTGGATTCAGTGTGCTAATAGTTGAGGATTCTTGCATCCATGTTCATCAGTGATAGTGGCTTGTAATTTTCATTTTTTTTTGTAGTGTCCTTGCCTGGTTTTGATATTAGGGTAAAGCTGGCCTCATAAAATGAGTTCAAAAGTGTTTCCTCTTCATTTTTTTTTTTTTTTTTTTTTTTGCGGTATGCGGGCCTCACCACTGTGGCCTCTCCCATTGCGGAGCACAGGCTCTGGACATGCAGAC
>NC_041219.1:98957127-98968521 GCF_002837175.3 Physeter macrocephalus
ACTCAGCAGCCATGGCCCACGGGCCCAGCCGCTCCACGGCATGTGGGATCCTCCCAGACTGGGGCACGAACCCGCGTCCCCCGCATCGGCAGGCGGACTCTCAACCACTGAACCACTAGGGAAGCCCTCCTCTTCAATTTTTTAGAAGAGTTTGAGAAGTATTAAATCTTCTTTGATTGTTTGGTAGAATTCACCATTTAAAGCCATCTGGTCCTGGACTTTTGTTTGTTGGTAGGATTTTGATTACTGCTTTAATCTCCTTACAAGTAATAGGGCTATTCAGATTTTCTATTTCTTCCTGATGAAGTATTGCAAGATTATATATTTCTAGAAATTTATCCATTTTAGAAGGTTTTCTAATCTGTTGGTGTATACTTTTTCATAGCAATCTCTTATGATTCTTTTATTTCTGTGGTGTCAGTTATAATTTCTAATCTTTCATTTCTAATTTCTAAAAAAAAAGGCCCTGCCTTTTTTCTTAGTGAGTGTAGCTAAAGGATTGATAATTTTGTTTATCTTTTCAATGAACAAGTTCTTGGTTTCACTGATTTTTTCCTATTGTCTTATTAGTCTCTCTTTTGTTTATTTCTGCTTGGACCTTTATTATTTCTTTCCTTCTACTAAATTTGTGCTTCAGTTATTTTTCTTTTTCTAGGTCCTTTACATGTAAAGTTAGATTGTTTGAGATTTTTCTTGTTTCTTGAGCTAGGCCTGTATCAGTATGAACTTGACTCTTAGAACAGGTTTTGCTCCATCCCCACAGATTTTGGTAAGTTTTATTTTCATTTTCATTGTATTAAGGAATTTTTAAATTTCCTCTTTGATTTCTTCATTGGCCACTGGTTGTTCAGCAACATGGTGTTTATCTTAAAATATTTGTGATTTTTAAATTATTTTTCTTGTAATTGATTTCTTGTTTCATACCATTATGATTGGGAAAAGTGCTTGATATTACTTCAACATTCTCAAATTTATTGAGACGTGTTTTGCGGCTTAACATATGATTTATCCTGGAGAATGTTCCATGTGCATTTGACAAGAATGTATTCTGCTGATTTTAGGTAGGATTTTCTGTATATATATATTAAGTTCCTTGGTGTAAAACCAGTTTAAGGCCACAGTTTTCTTATTGATTTTCGGACTGGATTATCTATCCATTGATGTAAGTGGGAGATTAAAGTCCCCTAATATTATTGTATTGCTGCCAATTTCTCCATTTAAATGTGCTAATATTTGTTTTATTTATATAGGTGCTCTTATATTGGGTACATAAATATTTACAAATGTTATATCTTCTTGTCATGACCCCTTTATCATTACATAATGCCCATCTTTGTCCCCCATTAAGCCTTTTATTTTAACATCTATTTTGTCTGATGTAAGTATAACTACCCCAACTTTCTTTTGGTTTCCATTTGTATGAGACACCCATTTCCATCCCTTCACTTTCAACGTGTGTGTGTCCTTACATCTTAAGCAAGTTTCTTGTAGACAGCATATAGATGGCTCTTTTTTTTTTTAATTCACTCATCCATTCTATGTCTTTCGATTGAAGAATTTAGTTCATTTTCACTTAAAACAATTATTGATAGGTATGTACTTATTGCCATTTTATAACTGTTTAAAATATTAGTTAAATATTGCCAATTATACACAGAATTATATGGACAAACATATAAGTGCCTTTTCTTAAAATATAACTTAAGCACGAGAATATATTTGAATACTTCCATCTTGATGGAATGTTAATCTTGGAGCCTCCAACTATTTGGTCCTCTCCAGTGCAGCTGTAAAGTACAGACAGCACTCTCACTGCCAGCAGCATTCCTGTGGTAAAACTATGTGGGGCCTAGATTGTCCTCAAATCATCAGAGCAACATTGTTTTAAATAAGAGAATAATGAACAAATAACAAACAGAAATACAAAGTAACATCCCAGATATAAGGTTCTGCTGTATGTGTGAAAAGTAGGCGAATAACTATAAAATGTAACTTCTGGATTGGATATTTTACATGAATTTTTCATTTCTTTATTGTTTACATTTTTAGTTGATACTTTTAATCATATGAGGTATTTGATATTTTATGTATATATACTCTTATGTATATATACTCCTTTATGAGTATACGCATATATATTCTTTTATGTATATATATATTTTTTTAGATTCTTTTCCCATTTAGGCCATTACCCTTGTGCTATACAGCAGGTTCTTATTAGTTATCTATTTTTTATATAGTAGTGTGTATATGTCAGTCCCAATCTCCCAATTTATCCCTCTCCCCCCTTATCCCCTGATAACCATAGTTTGTTTTCTACATCTGTGACTCTACTTCTGTTTTGTAAATAAGTTCATTTGTACCCTCTTTTCAGATTCCACATGTAAGCAATATCATGTGATATTTGTTTTTCTCTGTCTGGCTTATTTCACTTAGTATGACAATTCCTAGGTCCATCCATGTTGCTGCAAATGGTATTATTTTGTTCTTTTTATTGCTGAGTAGTATTCCATTGTATATATGTGCCACAATTTCTTTATCCATTCCTCTGTTGATGGACACTTAGGTTGCTTCCATGTCCTGGCTATTGTAAATAGTGCTGCAAGGAATATTGGGGTGCATGTATCTTTTTGAATTATGGTTTTCTCTGGGTATATGCTCAGGAGTGAGATTGCTGGGTCATACAGTAGTTCTATTTTTACTTTTTTAAGGAACCTCCATACTGTTCTCCATTGTGTCTGTATCAATTTACATTCCCACAAATAGTGTAGGAGGGTTCCCTTTTCTCCACACCCTCTCCAGCATTTATTGTTTGTAGATTTTTTGATGATGGCCATTCTGACCAGTGTGAGGTGATACCTCATTGTAGTTTTGATTTGCATTTCTCTAATAATTAATGATGTTGAGCATATTTTCATGTGCTTTTTGGCCATCTGTAGTCTTCTTTAGAGAAATGTATATTTAGATCTTCCACCAATTTTTTTTTTTTTTTTTTTTTTTTTTTTTTGTGGTATGTGGGCCTCCCTCTGCTGTGGCCTCTCCCATTGCAGAGCACAGGCTCCGGACGCGCAGGCCCAGCAGCCATGGCTCATGGGCCCAGCCGCTCCGCGGCATGTGGGATCCTCCCAGACTGGGGCGCGAACCCGGTTCCCCTGCATCGGCAGGCGGACGCGCAACCACTGCGCCACCAGGGAAGCCCTCCACCAATTTTTTGATTGGGTTATTTGTTTTTTTGATGTTGAGCTGCACGAGCTGTTTGTATGTTTTGGAGATTAATCCCTTGTCAGTTGCTTCATTTGCAAATATTTTCTCCCAATCTGAGTGTTGTCTTTTGGGTTTTTTTTATGGTTTCCTTTGCTGTGCAATAGAGATTATATATTTTAAATTGAATGTATGGGTTTATTTTGGACTTTAAATTATTTGAATTGAACAACCTGCAAACTGGCTTTGCTGCTAAAAGGTTTCTGCCCTCACATTTGTCTTTTGTCTTTTTTTTCCAGAAAATGGTTTAGAGGAAAATTTCAAGGAAAAATAAAATTTATTTTTTTAACTATATATATATTGTAGAGGTAATGATTTGAAAAATATAACATTTACCTGTTCATATTTGTTTAAATACCTAGTTCCTTCATATTTAATATTATGTGTTTTATTAGATGTTTTCTAATATCTCTTCAACATTCTGTAGTTATTTGATTCTTCTTTGATTCTTTGATTTTATCCTCTGATCCCAGTGTGATCAGGATGAGTGGAATTATATCTTATTATATATCCCTCTAGTGGCTAAAATTTAAAAGGAGCACAATATTAAGGGAGAAAAAGAATCACAATTGTTCCAGAGAAAGAATATGCATTTAGAGGAGGAAAAGGGTCAGGAAGAACAGAAAGTAAGTGAACTAGAGAGTGAGAGAAAACTTAAATAAGAAGTCAGGTAGGTAAAACCAGGTAGATGAGGAGATGAGTCAATATTTTCTAAGCAGACATTGCACCAGGAACTTATCATGTATTTTCTCACTTAATGTTCACAAAAGCTCTACAAAGAGGATACAATCACTATTTCATAGGCAAAGAAGTTGAAGCTTAGAGGATAAAATAACGTGTTCAAATCATACAATTAGAAGCTGTAGAGTTGGAATTTGATTCCCTTAATATCCAGTGAAGTTGGAAACATTGACGATTAAGTGGATGTTTTCCTTTATTCCTTATAGAGTTGCAATTTCCTGTTGGCTCAACAACTGGATGAGCAAGGATATGACAGGTGGATGTGACAGGGCCACCACCCTAACACACACCTATCCACCTACTTATGGTTCTTGTGGAACTGGAAATGAGGGGTGGAGTTCATTGATGACATCCAGGTTCGTAGCTCCAAACATGATGCATTAGTTTAAATAGATGAAGGAAAAAAAACCCCAACAACCCAGCAACACCATGACAATTTGGGCTAAAGAAATAGTTTGTATATCCCAGTTCTGCAAAGCATAGTATTCATATGCAGGAATTCTTCATGACCTTGGGTTAAAAGCGATAATAGCTTTCAACTCTCACATATGCCTGCTATTTCTTCTTTTTCTTTATCATTTTCATGACATGTAATACTGTCATGAAAATACTGTATCTATAGCCAAAGGCTAGGGATGGGCTGTATTTAGTAAAACAATACACTGGTTCTAGGCAATATCTAGACACAGTAAATAGTTTTAAGGTTATGTCTCAGGCAATTAAACATGTACCATGGAGTGTCTGTTAAATTCTAAATACTGCTTGTCAAAATCTAGAGGTTATTGCTTTCTGAAGAATTTTTTTTTTTTTTTATTGTTTGAAGGAACTCCTAACACATATAAAGAAAAAAATTTCCTGTAGGGTAGATCTCACTCGTACATTGCCTACTTGACTATCTAACTTAGAATTTTGAATATGTTTATTTTTTTGTTTAAAGATTATTAGGCATGAGAAAAAATTCATGGACATCTTTCCTTAGACTATGCCTTCAATAGATTATTTATTGATTTTTCAAAGCCCATTAATTGTTCTGCTTCTTGAAGCTATTTGTATACTTCTTTTATCGTTTTATAAGATTTTAATTTCTTTTGAAGAAAATGTTTTATTTATTATGATAATTTTATTTTTAAAAGTAAAAGTAGTACTGACAAGTCAAAAAAATCAAAGTGTATAAGGAAAGCATTCATAATTTCTATCTTTTCCATTTAATCCTATCCCATAATATATCCCATATGATCAAATTGGTGGGTAATCTCCAAACCTTTTTCTATTTTCATACCAATATATACAGGCTTTATTTCTTTTTTATTGCTTACTCCACATATAATTCTGTAACTGCAAAAAATTCTTATTATAGATATTTGCTCTTAAATCACTTATTTCTAACGTTCATTTTAGTAGGAGCATATTATTCTATACTATCAATGCACTGTCCCACTATTGATAAATATTTTGTTACCAATTTTTTAACACCACTATAAGAAGATTTGTACCCAACCAAAAAAGCTCTTAGAACTAATAAATGAATTTGGTGAAGTTGCAGGATATAAATTTAATTTACATAAATCTGTTGCATTTCTACACACTTATAGCAAACTATCAGAAAGAGAAATCAGGAGGACAATATTATTTATCATGCATCAGAAAGAATACAATACCTAGGAATAAATTTAACCAAAGAGGTGAAAGACTTGTACTATGAAAACTATAAGAAAGAAGTTGAAGATGACACAAATAAATGGAACAATATCCTGTGTTCTTGGGTTGGAAGAATTAATACTGTTAAAAAGCCCATACTACCCAAAGCAAACTACAGATTCAGTGTAACTCCTATCAAAATACCCATGGCGTTTTTCACAGAACTGGAACAAACAATCTTAAAATATGTAATGGAACAACAAAAGACCTCGAATATCCAAAGCAATCTTGAGAAAGATGAACAGAGCTGGAGGTATCACACTCCCTGACTGCAAATTATACTACAAAGCTATGGTCATCAAAACAGTATGGTATTGACACAAACACAGACATAAACCAATGGAACAGAATAGAAAGCCCAGAAATAAACTTATGCTCATATGGTCAATTAATCTACATCAGGGAGGCAAGCATATACCATGAGGAAAAGACAGTCTGTTCAATACATGTTGTTGAAAAAACTGGACAGCTACATGCAAAGAATAAAACTGGACCACTTTCTCACATCATATAAAATATAAACTCAAAAATGGATGAGATGGCTTCCCTGGTGGCACAGTGGTTGAGGGTCCACCTGCTGATGCAGGGGACACAGGTTCGTGCCCCGGTGTGGGAGGATCCCACGTGCTGTGGGGTGGTTGGGCCTGTGGGCCATGGCTGCTGAGCCTGCGCGTCCGGAGCCTGTGCTCCATGATGGGAGAGGCCGCGGCAGTGAGAGGCCCATGTACCGCAAAAAAAAAAAAAAAAAAGGATGAGAGATTTAAATGAAACCATAAAACTAGATGAAAATATAGACAGTAACATCTTTGACATCAATCTTGGCAACATTTAAAAAATTTGTCTCCTTGGGCAAGGTCAACAAAAAGCAAAAATAAACTAAAAGGACTACTTCAAACTAAAAACCTTTTGCACACCAGAGGAAACTACCAACAAAATGAAAAGGCAACCTACAGAATGGAGAAAGATATTTGTAAATGATATATCTGATAGGAGGATGACATCCAAAATACATAAATAAATACATATGGCTCAACATAAAAAAAAAACAATAAAAAATGGGCAGAGGATCTGAATAGTCACAAAAGAATACATATAGATGGTCAACAAGCACATGAAAATGTGCTCAACATCACTAGTCATCAGGGAAAAGCAAATCAAAACCACAATGAGACACCATCCCACAACTGTCAGGATGGCTACTAACCAAAAGACGAAAAACAAGTGTTGAAGAGGATGTAGAGAAAAGGAAATCCTTGTGAGTGTTAGTGGGATTGTAAATTGGTGCAACCACTATGGAAACAGTATGGAGATTCCTCAAAAAAACCAAAGATATATTATCATATGATCCAGCAATTCCACTTTGGGGAATTTACCTGAAGAAAACAAAACAAAACAAAACAAAACCCCAACTAATTTGGAAATATACATACATCCCTATATTCACTGCAGCATTATTTATGATAGCCAAGATATTGAAGCAACCTAAGTATCCATTAATAGATGAATGGATAAGAAAGATGTGATAGCTATATATATACACACACATACACACACACCACAATGGAATATTATTCAGCCATAAGAAAGAATAAAATCTTGCATTTGAGGCAACAAGGATGGATCTGGAGGGTATTATGCTAAGTGAAATAAGAGAAAAACATTGTATGATTTCACTTATATGTGAAGTCTAAGAAACAAAACAAATGAATAAACAGAACAAAATGGAAAAAAGACTCATAGATACAGAGAATAAACTGGTGGTTGCCAGAGGGGAGAGGGATGGGGCGATGGATGAAATAGGTAAAGAGGATTAAGGCATACAAATTTCCAGCTATAAAAATAAATAATTCATGGGTATGTAATGTACACACAAGTAATATAGTCAATAAACTGTAGTAACTTTTTATGGTGGTAGATGGTAACTGAAATTTATTGCAGTGATCATTTCATAATACATAAATATATTGAATCATTATGATGTATACCTGAAAATAATATAATATTTTATGTAAATTGTAACTAAAAAAACAGATGTGTAACTAAGTTCCTGCAGAATAACTTCTCAAAAATGGGCTGGGAGAATTAATAGATATTTTCAAATGTCTAATCAAAAAGATAGTAGCACTCCCTTCAGGGATACATAAGAATATCTGTTTGCCTGCTCAGCTCCCAGTACAGAACATTATCAGTCTTTTAATGTTTACCAAACTGGTGAAAAATACTAGCCTATTATTTTCTAATTTGCTTCTTCCTGACTACTGGAGGTGACACATATCTTTTCACATGTCCCTTTTTAAATCTATGTTGCCAAACATAGTTTCTTCTTTGTCCCAAGTCCTGCCATCATTCTGAATCTTTTCAATGTACATGTGAATTAATCATCCAAAAACATGGCCATTTTTTCCTTGGCATCTTCATCTTTAATGATATTCACCTCCACCTGCATAAGCCATCCACTTCCATGGCTACAGATGAACTTGTCATCATCTGGAACTACTTGAACTTCTAAACTAAACTTAGATATCTTATTCAGAATACCACATTCTTTCAGCTATTCTGCTTCTCTTTCTCAGATACTCCCACAATAGCTGTAAATCCACTTAATTGAGATTTCCAGTCCCATCTCTTTGTTTTCTGTAAAAAGATCATCTCATAAGCAGGAACGTTCTTCAAAAAATGAAGCAATCAAAGCTTTGGAAAGCAATGCTTCTTACTCTTCTTTGGGATAACATAATATCCATGGTTTTCAATATGAGGAGCTGTAGGAAGTTTTTAGAAATATTGGGATTGTTTCGGGTTGTCACAAAGAATAAGGGTTCACTACTGATATATAAGTGACAGGCTTCTATGAGAATGGTATATGTCCTTCAAAATCTGGAACTATTCCACACAAAGAAGTATCATCCCATCCAACATACCAAGAATGGACATTGTTAGGAAACACCACCTCCTTTTTTTTTTTTTAATTCAGCAAATCTGCAGGATACAAGATGGTTTTTTTCACACACACACACACACTGAATTTTGTTTTTACAAGAGATAAATAAACTGACACCAAGCATTGTAAAAGGATGACCACAACAAAAGCAACAATGATTGCAATTACCAAACATGAAACACACTCATACTATGTCATAATATTGACATTCAGTCCAGTAATCCTCCACTGTAACAGCTCCTCTACTTTGCAGTGAAAATTGATTTGTATATTTTTTGCCTCTGAGTCCTTGTGGGATTTTTTCTTTATTCAAACAGAAAGTCACAAAAATTATAATCATCCTCTTCAGTTCACTCAGTTCCATGTAATTAGTTTTTTTTATCTTGATCTTTTGTTAGCACTTTTATGAATTCATCAGTTTTCCATTAGAGTTCTGAAAATGCTTATTCATTTAGTTCAGCAGTATAATCAGTTACCAGAAACCTGTACTTGTCACAGTCTGTTCCATAAATTCCTTGAAGAAGAAACCATTTTATACGAACATTTTTGCAAAAGCATCAGAGTACACCCAGAACTGTCTGTAAATGACAAAAGACTTAAAAATGACCACGGTTAAAGATTTGATGAAAGTTCATAATAATGCTATTGACAAGGAAATTTAGTTATTTCTGAGATACACATTTTAAATTAATAACTAGAATTATGACTTATAACATTATACCAGAACATATAAGATTTTTAGAAATTTCATGTAATGTCTGAAACATTTATATTAACATATTTCCATACAAATAACCCAAAGAAAGTTAAGTATTAGTTGTTTCTTTTGTTTGTTTATTTTTTATACTGCAGGTTCTTATTAGACATCAATTTTATACACATCACTGTATACATGTCAATCGCCCAATTCAGCACACCACCATCCCCACCCCACCGTGGTATTCCCCCCTTGGTGTCCACACGTTGGTACTCTACATCTGTGTCTCAACTTCCGCCCTGCAAACCAGTTCATGTGTACCATTTTTCTAGGTTCCGCATACATGCGTTAATATACAAAATTTGTTTTACTCTTTCTGACTTACTTCACTCTGTATGACAGTCTCTAGATCCATCCACGCTCAACAAATGGCTCAATTTCATTCCTTTTTATGGCAGAGTAATATTCCATTGTCTATATGTACCACAATTTCTTTATCCTTTCGTCTGTCGATGAGCATTTAGGTTGCTTCCATGACATGGCTATTGTAAATAGTGCTTCAATGAACACTGGGGTGCTTGTGTCTTTTTGAATTATAGTTTTCTCTGGGTATATGACCAATAGTGGGATTGCTGGATCATATGGTAATTCTATTTTTAGGTTTTTAAGGAAACTCCATACTGTTCTCAATAGTGGCTGTATCAATTTACTTTACCACCAACAGTGCAAGAGGGTTCCCTTTTCTCCACACCCTCTGCAGCATTTGTTTTTTGTAGATTTTCTGATGATGCCCATTCTAACTGGTGTAAGGTGATACCTCATTGTAGATTTGATTTGCATTTCTCTAATAATTAGTGATGTTGAGCAGCTTTTCATGTGATTCTTGGCCATCTGTATATCTTCTTTTGAGAAATGTCTATTTAGGTCTTCTGCCCATTTTTGGATTGGGTTGTTTGTTTCTTTAATATTGAGCTGCATGAGCTGTTTATATATTTTTGATATTAATCCTTTGTCCGATGATTTGTTTGCAAATATTTTCTCCCATTCTGAAGGTTGTTTTTTTGTCTTGTTTATGGTTTCCTTTTCTGTGCAAAAGCTTTTCAGTTTCATTAGGTCCCATTTGTTTATTTTTGTTTTTATTTCCATTAATCTAGGAGGTGGATCAAAAAAGATGTTGCTGTGATTTATGTCAAAGAGTGTTCTTCCTATGTTTTCCTCTAAGAGTTTTATAGTGTTCAGTCTTACATTTAGGTCTCTAAGCCTTTTTGAGTTTATTTTTGTGTTTGGTGTTAGGGAGTGTTCTAATTTCATTCATTTACATGTAGTTGTCCAGTTTTCCCAGCACCACTTATTGAAGAGACTGTCTTTTATCCATTGTATATCTTTGCCTCTTTGTCATAGATTAGTTGACCATAGGTGTGTGAGTTTATCTCTGGGCTTTCTATCTTGTTCCATTGATCTATGTTTCTGTTTTTGTGCCAGTCCCATATTGTCTTGATTACTGTAGCATTGTAGTATAGTCTGAAGTCAGGGAGTCTGATTCCTCCAGCTCCATTTTTTTTTCCCCCTAGACTGCTTTGGCTATTCGGGGTCATTTGTGTCTCCATACAAATTTTAAGATGGTTTGTTCAGTTCCATAAAAAATGCCATTGGTAATTTGATAGGGATTGCATTGAATCTGTAGATTGCTTTGGGTAGTATAGTCACTTTCACAGTATTGATTCTTCCAATCCAAGAGCATGGTATTTCTCTCCATCTGTTGGTATCATCTTTAATTTCTTTCATCAGTGTCTTATAGTTTTCGGCACACAGGTCTTTTGTCTCCCTAGGTAGGTTATTCCTAGGTATTTTATTCTTTTTGTTGCAATGGTAAATGGGAGTGTTTCCATAATTTCTTTTTCAGATATTACATCATTAGTGTATAGGAATGCAGGAGATTTCTGTGCATTAATTTTGTATCCTGCAACTTTACCAAATTCATTTATCAGCTCTAGTAGTTTTCTGGTGATATTTTTAGGATTCTCTATGTATACTATCATGTCATCTGCAAACAGTGACA
>NC_041219.1:98969339-98971405 GCF_002837175.3 Physeter macrocephalus
GAATTTGTTCATTTCTTCCAGGTTGTCCATTTTATTGGCATAGTGTTGCTTGTAGTAGTCTCTTCGGATGCTTTGTATTTCTGCAGTGTAAGTTGTAACTTCTCTTTTTTCATTTCTAATTTTATTGATTTGAGTCCTCTACCTCTTTTTCTTGATGAGTCTAGCTAATGATTTATCAATTTTATCTTCTCAAAGAACGAGCTTTTAGTTTTATTGATCTTTGCTATTGTTTTCTTTGTTTCTATTTCATTGATTTCTGCTCTGATCTTTACGATTTCTTTCCTTCTGCTAACTTTGGGTTTTGATTGTTCTTCTTTCTCTAGTTCCTTTAGGTGTAGGGTTAGATTGTTTACTTGAGATTTTTCTTGTTTCTTGAGGTAAGCTTGTGTAGCTGTAAACTTCTCTCTTAGAACTGCTTTTGCTACATCCCATAGGTTTTGGATAGTCATGTTTTCATTGTCATTTGTCTCTAGGTATTTTTGATTTCCTCTTTGATTTCTTCAGTGATCTCTTTGATATTTAGTAACGTATTTAGCAATGTATATCTTGGTTCTAGCCTCCATGTGTTTGTGTTTTTTACGTTTTTTTCCCTGTATTTGATTTCTAATCTCATAACGTTGTGGTCAGAAAAGATGCTTGATATGATTTCAATTTCCTTAAATTTACTTAGGCTTGATTTGTGACCCAAGATGTGATCTATCCTGGAGAATGTTCCGTGCGAACGAGAAGAAAGTGTAATCTGCTGTTTTTGGATGGAATATCTTATAAATATCAATTAAATCTACCTCGTGTATTGTGTCATTTAAAGCTTCTGTTTCCTTATTTATTTTCATTTTGGATGATCTGTCCACTGGTGTAAGGGAGTTGTTAATGTCCCTCACTATTTTTGTGTTGCTGTCGATTTCCTCTTTTAGAGCTGTTAGCAGTTCTCTTATGTATTGAGGTGCTCCTATGTTGGGGCATATATATTTATAATTGTTATATCTTCTTCTTGGATTGATCCCTTGATCATTATGTAGTGTCTTTCCTTGTCTCTGTAACATTCTTTATTTTAAAGTCTATTTTATATGATATGATTATAGATACTCCAGCTTTCTTTTTATTTCCATTTGCATGGAATATCTTTTTCCATCCCCTCACTTTCAGTCTGTATGTGTCCCTAGGTCTGAAGTGGGTCTCTTGTAGACAGCATATAGATGGGTCTTGTTTTGTATCCATTCAGCAAGCCTGTGTCTTTTGGTTGAAACATTTAATCCATTCACGTTTAAGGTAATTATCAATATGTATGTTCCTATGACCATTTTCTAAATTGTTTTGGGTTTGTTTTTGTAGGTCCTTTTCTTTTCTTGTGTTTCTCACTTAGAGAAGTTCCTTTAGCATTTGTGGTAGAGCTGGTTTGGTGGTGTTGAATTCTCTTAGCTTTCATTTGTCTGTAAAGCTTTTGATTTCTCCTTTGAATCTGAATGAGATTCTTGCTGAGTAGAGTAATCTTGGTTGTAGTTTCTTCCCTTTCATCACTTTAAGTTTCAGCAAGCCTGTGTCTTTTGGTTGAAACATTTAATCCATTCACGTTTAAGGTAATTATCAATATGTATGTTCCTATGACCATTATTTGATTACTATGTGTCTCGGTATATTTCTTCTTGGGTTTATCCTGTATGGGACTAGCTGCGCTTCCTGCACTTGGGTGGCTATTTCCTTTCCCATGTTAGGGAAATTTTTGACTATAATGTCTTCAAATATTTTCTCTGGTCCTTTCTGTCTTCTCCTCTGGGACCCCTATAACGTGAATGCTGTTGTGTTTAATGTTGTCTGAGAGGTCTCTTAGGCTGTCTTCATTTCTTTTCATTCTTTTTTCTTTATTCTGTTCCAAAGCAGTGAATTCCACCATTCTGTCTTCCAGGTCACTTATCCGTTCTTCTGCCTCAGTTATTCTGCTATTGATTCCTTCTAGTGTAGTTTTCATTTCGGTTATTGTATTGTTCATCTCTGTTTGTTTGTTCTTTAATTCTTCTAGGTCTTTGTTAAACATTTCTTGCATCTTCTCAATCTTTGCCTCCATTCTT
>NC_041219.1:98971446-99012749 GCF_002837175.3 Physeter macrocephalus
CCTATCTCCACTTCATTTAATTGTTTTTCTGGGGTTTTATCTTGTTGCTTCACCTGGTATATAGCCCTCTGCCTTTTCATCTTGTCTATCTTTCTGTGAATGTGTTTTTTGTTCCACAGACTGCAGGATTGTAGTTCTTCTTGCTTCTGCTGTTTGCCCTCTGGTGAATGAGGCTTCCCACCCCCCTAATAATCTGATTAAAAAGAGGAATGCAGATGTAAATACATTATTTTATGATTTAAGGGGTTCTACTGACCCTTGATGCCCATTAATGGAGCCCAGATTTTAAAACTCCTGCAAAAACTAGGTAGTGTTTAAAAATACAATTGGCAGTATTCATCTCTTTCAAAGCTTCCTCATGTTGATCTTTCTGTCATGCTTGAACCCCACAAAATAAACTGCTCTTCTTTTTCTGTCTTTTAGGAAAGTCTAGTTAAGCATGAATACAATAACCCCTTCAATTTGATTTTCTATACAATGACTGAGATGTTATAATTTTCACAAGGAACTTCACAACTTTAAGAATAATTTTTAAGACACTATAAAATGCACAGACTTTGTGTAACAATATTACTCTTAATTATATATGCTCTCTTCTATTTCATACTCTGCCTAAAGAATGTATTACTAAGAAAATTTATTTTCCTTCTGTTCCTTGAAAAGAGATTAGGTAGGACTCGCAGTGCCCTGGACAATCTAGATAAATAATAGATTTTAAGGTGGTTCTTAATCTTCACAAGAAACATATTCACGTAGAATAAAGCATCAACAAGTATACTAAATTTTCTTCTCCTCAAAATTGGGTAAAGTTGTTTCTTCTTTCCTTAATTAGATATATAAAAACTGCTTTTCATTCTAATATGGTTTAAGTTCCATTTACTATGTCATCTCTTTTTTATGTCTGCACATACCTTCACTCCCTTTGCTTCTATCATATTTAACTTGTCACCATCTCCTGGATTTGGAGTGTATTTCACCTTTCTCAGCTTTTTGTCATATTGTTTCTGTTACTCGTTATTCTATCAGTGGAAGCATGGTCATCCTTCAAAAACCAACTCACCATTATTTTGTCCATAAATTCTTTTCCTGATTAACTACAATCAGAATTATTTAGTGATTTTTCATTTCTAAATTACATAATTTTATCTCTTTTATGGTTTTATTTGATTATGTCACATGTAGTTAATTGTATATTTAAGGTATGCCTTTCACTAGATAGTATACTCCTGGAGATCAGAGCTATCTCTTTTTCATATTTGGGTCCATGTCTCACAGGACACAGTATCATGCCTTGACTACATCTAAAATATCTGCCTTTTTATTTCTTTAACAACACACTATTCATTTCCCCTTCAGCAATTATCACAAGCTGTAATTATTTTATTTATTTATATATACATTTACTGCCTGAATCTTTCAATAGAATGTAAAGTCCGTGAGGAAAGGGACCATGCTTATCTTAGTTACCATTGTCTCTCCAGATGAAAAAGGAGCTAATCAATAACTGCTTGTTTTTCCATAAATTTAGCCTCTAGATTGTCAACATCTTGAAGTTATGGACTAATGTACAACTTATCTTCAGATTATTCCCTAATGTGTAATAAGTAAATGCTAGTTAAAAACCATACATGGAGAGAGGAGGTGGTCAATATGGTGGAGTAGGAAGACACTGAATTCAATCCCTCCATGGACACACCAAAATTACAACTATTTACCCCCCAAAAAAATCCCCAAACAAGAACAGAAAATCCCAAATTACAGCTACTTACAGAGCAACTAGCTATGATAGCAACCTGAGACTAGAAGAAAAGATTTTCTACAAATAAAGATATAGACAGGGACCATAATGAGACAGGTAGGTAGGGTGGAGACACACTAGAGTCAAGACCCACACCCTTGGGTAGGCAGCGCACAAACAGAAGAACAATAACAAATTGCAGAGGATCTCCCCAAGAAGCAAAGTGTCCAAGCCAGATCTAGGAAGCAGAGAGAGTACCAAACTAGATGAACACAGAGGTCCTTACCAAGACACATTATAATAAAAATGGCAAAAATTAAAAAGAAAAAGAAAATCTTAAAGGGAGAAAGGGAAAAAGTATCTTTAAAGAAGCCCAAAGAATGCTCATAAGAACATCAGCTAACTTTTCAGGTGAAACTCTGCAGACCAGAAGGAAGTGGCATAATATTCAAAGTAATGAAAGGAAAAAACCCTACAATGAAGAATACTCTACCAGGCATGTTTATCATTCAGATTTGAAGAGGAAAAAATTTTTCACAGAGAAGCAAGTGTAAAAGAGTTTAGCACCAGTAAACAAGCTTTAAAAGAAATGTTAAAGGAATTCCTCTAAGCAGACTAGAAAAGACCACAATTACAAACATAAAAATTATGAAAAGAAAAAATCTCATAGGTAAAGAAAAACATATAGTTAAGGTAGCAGATCAACCGCTTATAAAACTAGTGGGAGAGTTAAAAAGGAAGCATCTATATTCACAATAATTAGTTAAGGGATACACATAACAGAAAGATGTAAAAATGTAGAGTGGTTTGAATGTGTTCAAAATGAGATCATCAATTTAAAATATATAACAAACATAACAATAAAGAATAATAATCAAATCACAAGAAATCAAAAGAAAAGAAGAAGAATGCATAAAAAAACTACAAAACCAAAAAATGACCATAGAACATACCCATCAATAATTACTTTAAATGTAAATGGATTAAATGTTCCAATCAAAAGATGTTGCCTGGCTGAATGAATTTTTTTAAAAAAAGAAAAACAAGAACAATATATATGCTGCCTACAAGAGACTGACCTAAAGACACACATAAGCTGAAAATGAGGAGACAGAAAAATATATCAAATGCAAATGGAAATGAAAAGAACGCTGGCATAGCAATACTTATATCAGATAAAACAAACTTTAAAACAAAGACTGTACCTAGAGACAAAGAAGGGCATTACATAGTGATAAAGAGACTGACCCAACAGGAAGACATAGCAATTATAAATATGTATGCCCCCAACATGGGCACACCTAAATATATAAAACAAATATTAACAAAAATAAAGAGAAAGATTTACAGTAATACCATAATAGTAGGGGACCTTAACACCTCAGTTACATCAATGGAGAGATTATTCAGACAGAAAATCAATAAGGAAACATTGGCCTTAAATGACACATTTGGCCAGATGGAATTAATAGATACATACAAAATATTTCACCCAAAACAGCAGAATACACATTCTTTTCAAATGCACATGGAATATTCTTCAGCATAGATCTCACACTAGGGCACAAAAGAAGTCTCAGTACATTTAAGAAGATTGAAATCATATCAGACATCTTTTCCAACCACAAAGTATGAGACTAGAAATTACCCACATGAAAAAAAAATCTGTAAAAAACACAAACACTTGGAGGCTACTCAACATTCTTCTACACAACCAATGGTCAATGAAGAAACAAAAGAGGAAATAAAAAAATACTTGGAGACATGAAAATGGAAACAAAATGTTCCAAAATATATGGCATGCAGCAAAAGTAGATCTAACAGGGAAGGTCATAGAAATACAAAACTACCTCAGGAAACAATACAAAATGTTAATAAACAATCTAAACTTTACAGCTAAATGAATTATAAAAACAAACAAACCCAAAGTTAGTAGAAGGAAAGAAATAATGAATATCAAAGCAAGTATAAATAAAATAGATACTAAAAGTAGAAAACATCAATGAAACTAAGATGTAGTTCTTTGGAAAGATAAACAAAATTGGTAAACTTTTAACCATATTCATGAAGAAAAAAGGAAAGTGTACCAATTAATAAAATCAGAAATGAAACTGACATCACTGAAATACAAAGGATCATAAAAGATTACTATGAAGAGTTATACACCAATAAAAATGACAACATGGAAGAAATGGAAAAATTCCTAGAAATGTAAAATCCCCCAAGACTGAATGAGGAAGAAATAGAAAATATGAACAGACCAATTGTTAGTAATGAAATTGAGTCAGTAAAAAAAAAAAAGTCCCAACAAAGAAAAGTCCAGGATGAGACAACTTCACAAGTGAATTTTACTAAACATTTAAAGAAGAGGAAACACTATTCTTCTCAAACTATTTCAAAAAATTGAAGAGGAAATAATGCTTCTAAACTCATCCTACAAGGCAGAATCACCCTAATACCAAAACCAGACAATGACAATTAAAAAAAAAAAATTACAGGCCAATATCACTGATGAGCATAGATGCAAAAATCCTCAACAAAATATTAGCAAACCAATTAAACAGTAGGTTAAAAGACTCATGCACCATGGGATTTATCCTGGGGATACAAGGATGGTTTAATATCTACAAATGAAACAGTGTGATACCTCACATTAACAACTTGATGCATAAAACTAATATGACCATTGCAATAGACGCAGAGAGAGTTTTTAACAAAATTCAACATCCATTTATGAGAAAACCTCTCTACAAAGTGGGTATAGAAAGAATATACCTCATTATTATAAAGACTATATATGACAAACCTGCAGCCAAAATCGTACTTAACGGTGAAAAGCTATAAGCATTTCCTCTAAGATCAGGAACAAAGGTGCCCACTATTGCCAATTTTATTCCACATAGTATTGGAACTCTAAGCCACAGCAATCAAACAAGAAAAATAAATTAAAGGTATCCAAATTAGAAAGGAAAAAGGAAGAGTGTCATTGTTGCATATGACATGATACTATATATAAAAACCATAAAGTTGCTGCCAAAAAGCTATTAGAACCTATAAATGAAATCAGGGACAATTCAGGATACAAAATTAATATACAGAAATCTCTTGCACTTCTATATACTACTAACAAGCTATTTAAGAAATTAAGAAAACAAACCCATTTACAACTGCATCAAAAAGAATAATACCTAAGAACAAACCTAACCAAGGATGTTAAAGACTTTGTGCAAAGCATAAAACTTTGATGAAAGAAATAAAAAATGACACAAACAAATGGAAAGACATACCATGGTCATGGATTCATATTGTTAAAATAACCATACTACCCAAAGCAATCTACAGATTCAATGAAATTTCTATCAAAATAAAAATGGCATTTTCACAGAACTAGAACAAATAATCCTAAAATTTGTATGGAACCACAAAAGACCCCAGAGCTAAAGCAATTTTGAGAAAGAAGAAAAAATCTAGAGATATCATGCTCTCTGATTTTAAACTATATTACAAAGCTAAAATAATCATAGCAGTATGGAACTGGCATGAAAACAGACACATAGATCAATGGAACAGAAAGAGAATATAGAAATATAGCCATGCTTATATGGACAGTTAATCTGTGACAGAAGAGGCAAGGCTATACATTGGGGAAAAGACAGCTTCTTCAAAAATGGTTTTCAAAAAACTGGAAAGTTACATGCAAAAGAATCAAACTGGACTACTTTCTCACACAATATATAAAAACAACAACAAAAGCCACCTCAAAATGGATTAAAGACTTAAATATAAGACCGGATAGTATAAAACTCCTAGAAGAAAACATAAGCAGTACAGCCTTTGACATGGCCTTAGCAATATTTTTTTGGATATGTTTTCTCAGGCAAGGTAAAAAAAGCAAAAATAAACAAATGGAACGTCATTAAAAAAATAGCTTTTGCACAGTGAAAGAAACCACAGATGGAATGAAAAGGCTGCCTACTGAATGGGAGAAGATATTTTCTTTTTTTTTTTTTTTTTTTCAGACTTAAGCCATTTATTATATTCTTGATGACATAGATTTTTTTTAACATCTTTTTTTTTAACATCTTTATTGGAGTATAACTGTTTTACAATAGTGTGTTAGTTTCTCCTTTACAACAAAGTGAATCAGTTATACATATACATATGTTCCCATATCTCTTCCCTCTTGCGTCTCCCTCCCTCCCACCATCCCTAGAGAAGATATTTTCAAATGATATATCTGATAAGGGGTTAAAATCCAAAATATACAAAGAATTCATACAACTCAACATCAAAAAAACAACTTAAAAAAAAAACTTGATTTAAAAATGGGCTGAGAATCTGAATAGACATTTTTCCAGAGAATACATAGTGATGGCCAACAGACACGTGTAATGATGCTCAACATCACTAATCATCAGGGAAATGAAAATCAAAATCACAGTGAGATATTACCTCACACCTGTCAGAGTGGCTATTATCAAAAATACAACAAATTGGGCTTCCCTGGTGGCGCAGTGGTTGCGCGTCTGCCTGCCGATGCAGGGGAACCGGGTTCGCGCCCCGGTCTGGGAGGGTCCCGCGTGCCACGGAGCGGCTGGGCCCGTGAGCCATGGCCGCTGAGCCTGCGGGTCCAGAGCCTGTGCTCCACAACGGGAGAGGCCACAGCAGAGGAAGGCCGAGGGCCCCAGCAGAGGAAGGCCCGCATACCACAAAAAAAAAAAAAAAAAAAAAAAAACAACAAATAAAATGTGTTGGCAAAAATGTAGAGAGAAAGGAACACGTGCACTGTTGGTGGTATTATAAATTAGTACAACCATATATAATACATCTGAAGAAAATAAAAACACTGATTTGAAAAGATACATGCACCCCAATGTTCATAGCAGAATTATTTATAATAACCAAGATATATGGAAGCAACCTAAGTGTTCATTAAAAGCTGAATGGATAAAAAGATCTGGTATATATAACGATGGGATACTACTCATCCATAAAAAGGAATGAAATTTTGCTATTTGCAACAACATGGATGGACACACAGGGTATTATGCTTAGTGGAATGTCAGACATACAGTGACAAATACTGTATATTATCACTTAGATGTGGAATCTAAAAACTAAAACAAATAAATGAATATAACAAAACAGAAATAGACTCACAGATATATAGAAAAAAGAAACTAGTGATTACCATTGGGGAGAGGAAAACAGGGACAGGCAGGATAGGGGTACAAACTACTATGTATAAAACAGATAAGCAACATGGATATATTGTATATCACAGGGAATTATAACCATTATCTTGTGATAACTTATGATGGAGTATAATACATAAAAATTTGGAATCACTATAAAATACCTGAAACTAATATAATATTGTAAATAACATTTAAATCAACTATACCTAAAAATATTAGAATTGAAAAAAGAATTTTTAGTTAGGCTTCTATAGGCAAAGTTGTATGAGATATGATAAATAATTTTGTGACTTCTATTGACCTAAAAGAAAAGACTAATAACCAATTCACCTCAAAGTGGTTTGCATTCAGTATCATGAAAATTGTTCTATTCTTCACTGATAGTCACATTAATATTTACTATAAAAGCTTCATACTTAAAAATTACTTTTGACATAAATTAATATTTAGATTAATTTGTGGAGTGTTTTCCTCACTAGTTGAAACAAAAGATTTATATAACTGCATCAGGTCACAAATATCCTCATAAATGCTATTGAGTAGAGCAATAGTTTAAGTCAATTTCTTTGTTTAATTTTACTGTAAATCCTGTCTGTCTTATTCTGTTTGGTCTGCTATAACAAAAATATCATAGACTGAGTGGCTTATAAACAATGGAAATTTATTTCTGACAATTCTCTAAGCTGAGAAGTCCAAGGTCAAGTTCCCCCCAGATTCGGTGTCTGGTGAGAACCCACTTTTCATCTCATAGACAGCTGTCTTCTTGCTGTGCCCTCACATGGCATAATGGACAAGGGAGTTCTCTGAGAACTCTTTTATAATGGTACTGTTCCCTTTCCCTTATGACCTAATCACCTCCCAGAGACCTCACTTCCTAATACCAACACACTGGGGGGTGGGGGGGTGGGTTGTAATTTCAACATATGAATTTTAGATGAGACCAAAACATTCAGTTCATTATAGTGTCCCAAAGCATTGGCTTATATTATGATTTTTTATTTCAGCATGTAATACATTTAGTATAAAATAATCATATTTACTCACACTGTTGTAAAAGTATGTACTGTGGCTAGACTGAACAACCCATTTTAAAATGTGCATCTTTGTCAGTCTCACATTTGATATAAAATATTAATTTGACAGTAGTAATTATAGAAGAATCTTTCTATAAAATATCTTAATTATCCTAAGACCTCAAGAAAGGAATATATAAGTAGAAAGTCTTTTATTTTGTTTTTATTTCATATCAAAATATATAGAAATTAGATTGCTTTCTTAATAAGATAACAGGACATCTGTTTTAAAATATTAAAGACCTGAGTTGGAGCTTTAATAGTGGCTGATAAATTTATCTGACTTCATTACCTTTTTGTTGGATACCTAAATGAAGCATTTTTCATTAGAGAAAAACTGATTTATAACAGATTAAAGAGTACTAATAGCTCAGGCAAGCACATCCTTTGTATTCAAATGCCATTTCATGAGCACACTCTCCTAAACAAGGTCAGTAGCTTCATTTTAATGTATGAAAATAATCCATTTTTATGGACACTTAAGAAAGAGATGACAAATCCAATAAAATACAAAATCTCCCACTAGAATGGAATGCCTGGAACTGGAGCTTGATAGATGTTTGTTAAATGACTTAATATAGATATTATACTAACCATTAAATAGCCAGGTAACACTTTGCTTTAACTTTTCAAAGTGCTAAAAATACATTGTCAAGACTTTTAAAAGCACTAAGAAAAATGGACAATTAGACCTCAACAAATCATAAAAATCCTATTCTAAAGGAGGAGCTGGACAGTAAGAAAAATATGAATTTTTCCTAATGTACGGAAAACAGTTTGCTATTTAAAAATATGAGATTAAATTCTCTTTGTGTATTTTATTATGTTTTATTTATTTTTTTGAAGTATAGTTGATTTACAATAGTATATTAGTTTTAGGTGTACAGTATAGTGACTCAGTATTTTGTCAGATTATACTCCATCACAAGTTATTACAAGATAATGGCTATAATTCCCTGTGCTAGACAATATATCCTTATTACTTATCTATACTACTTATACAGAGTAGTTTGTATCTGTTGATCTCATACCCCTAATTTGTACCTCCCCCCTTCCTTATCCCCTTATCCCCTTTGGTAACCATAAGTTTGTTTTCTATATCTGTGCGTCTGTTTGTGTTTTGCATAACATTCATTTGTATTATTTTTTAGATTCCACATATAAGTGAAAACATACAGTATTTGTCTTTCTCTGACTTATCTGACTAAGCATAATATTCTCTACATCCATCGACATTGCTGCAAATTGTAGTATTTCATTCTTTATTTATGGCTGAGTAGTATTCCATTGTATATAAATACCACATTTTCTTTATCCATTCCTTTTGTTGATGAGCACTTGGTTTGCTCCCATGTCTCGGTTATTGTAAACAGTGCTGCTATGAACATTGTGGTGTATGTATCTTTTTGACTTAGTGTTTTTGTCTTCTTCAGATATATATCCATGAGTGGACTTGCTGAATCATATGATAATTCTATCTTTAGCTTTTGGAGGAATCTCCATACTGTTTTCCATAGTGGCTGCACAAATTTACATTCTCACAGTGTACAAGTGTTCCCTTTTCTCTGCATCCTCTCCAACATTTGTTAGTGTGGTCTTTTGGATGATAGTCATTCTGACAGGTGTGAGGTGACATTTCATTGTGGTTTTGATTTGTATTTCTCTAAAAATTAGCAATGAGCATCATTTCATGTGCCTGTTGGCCATCTGTATGCCTTCTTTGCAAAGATGTTTAGTCAAATCTTCTGCCCATTTTTTTATTGTATTGTTTCTTCTTTGATACTGAATTGTATGAACTATTTGTATATTTTGGATATTAATCCTTGTCAGTCACATCATTTGCAAATCTTTTCTCCCATTCCATAGGTTATCTTTGTCATTTTGTCCTTTGCTACTATTTGTTTCAAATATAGTTCTGCCTGTGTTCTCTTCTAGGAGGTTAATATTTTCATGTCTTACATTTGGTCTTTAAACGATTTTGAGTTAATTTTTCTATTTAGTGTGAGGGAATGTTCAAATCTCATTGTTTTACAAGTAGCTTTCCAGTTTTCCCAGCACCACTTATTGAAGAGACTCTTTTCTCCACTGTATATTCTTCCCTCCTCTGTCATAGATTAATTGCTCTCTATTTTGTTCTATTGATTTTTATGTCTGTTATTGTGCCAGTACCTTGTTGTTCTGTTTACTGTAGCTAGGTAGTATAAAGTCTGGGAGAGTGATAACCTCTCATTTTGTTCTTTTTTCACAAGATCACTTGGGCAATCAACGGGGGTCTTGGAATGAATTTTAGGATTGCTTGTTCTAGTTCTGTGAAAAATATCATGGGTATTTCGATAGGAATCTTGTTAAATTTGTAGATTGCTTTGGGTAGTATTGCCATTTTAACAATATTAATCCTTTCAATCCCAGAGCACAGGTTACCTTTCTATTTCTTTGTATTATCTTCAATTTCCTTCATCAATGTTTTATAGTTTTCAGAGTATAGGTCTTTCACTTTCTTGGTTCAGTTAATTCCTAGGTTTCTTTCTTTCTTTCTTTCTTTCTTTCTTTCTTTCTTTCTTTCTTTCTTTCTTTCTTCTGATGAAACTGGATTGGGTTTTTTTTTTTACTTTCTCTTTCTGATATCTCATTATTAATGTATAGAAACACAACTGATTTCTGTAATTACTCATATCCTTCTACCTTGTTGAAATCATTTATTAGTTCTAGTAGTTTTTGTGTGGAGACTTTAGGGTTCTTTATGTAATGTATCATGTCATCTGCAAATAGTGACAGTTTTGATTCTTCTCTTCCAATTTGGATACATTTTATTTCTTTTTCTTCTCTGACTGCTGTGGCTAGTACTTCCAATATTTTGTCAAATAGAAGCGGTGAGAGTGGGTATCCTTGTCTTGTTCCTGAATTTAGCAGGAAAGTTTTCAGCTTTTCATCATCAGAAGTCTGGGCTGCTTCTAGGGTACCACTTGAGTAAATGCCAACAATGATCACTGCTGCCCCACCTGGGCTCTGCCTGAGGACCAGGTTACCTCTGTGTCCCAAGGTCATGTCTTTTCCCAGGTCCCAGTCACCCTAGATCCAGTGTTGCACTGTGGCATGGAGTGAGTGAGGTCTGGGCGTTCACTCACCTTGGGCTGAGGAGCATGGTGAAGAATTTTCTTGGGAAACCTAGCAGTTGCTAGGGCAGATTCCTCTCTGCCTTGCTTGAGGGCATCCAGCACGTGCACACTCCTCTCTAGTGGAGTCTCTGATTCTCCAGCATTTCTGTCTGTTCCAGCAGTTCTCCAACCAGCCAAAGGGGCTTGTCTACTATGCATAGGGCCTCAGGACTGGGATGCCCAGTCTGTGGCTCAACCCTTTCACTCCCCAGAGCAGGTGTTCACTCATGCAATCTACCTGTTCCTCTGAGTCTCCTCCCAGGGGCACAGGTCTTCTCATTCTTATTACATGTATATCTTTCTTTCAGCCTTTGTTATACAAGAGTCCTTCTGCCAGTTTCCAGTTAGTTTTCAATGAGAATTGTTCCACATGTAGATGTATTTTTGATGTGTTCATGGGAGGAGGTGACCTCCATATCCTTTTATCCCACCATCTTAATCTCTCGCTGTGGAAATTCTTAAATCTTAACTATTAAATTCACTATCTAAATTATGCAAAAACACTGATAATAAAAGTCTTGCTATTAAGTACCACAGTAAAACCCATAAAGAATGCACACTTTGGAAAGAAGAATGTTGTATAAGGAGTTTATTATAATGACTGAATTGTGATAAAATCAGGCTTAATTGGTTCTGAATTTTATACAGTTCTTTCTATTTTCTTCTAGTATAATGGAAGGTAAATGTTTCTAATGAAGAACAAATTGTCCACCAAAAATTACAAAACACCTTAATGATTTTTTTAACATCTAACTAGTAATTAAACTTTTTAAACCAAATTTTCTAATATACTTATGGCATTTTCAGGCTTAAATTTTCAAAGACACACTGTGCCACTGATGAAGAAACTACTAGTTTCCTGACTAATGTTGCCTCTGTGGAAATGCTCTGTGGAGGACATTGAATTTGGAAAGGGGCACAAGATGGGGGTCTTCTGTTTATCATCTTCTTACTACCACCCAAAGAAGAAAGTAATCTGGAGAAAACATGGCAAAATTTAACATTTATCATATTTTGAGGCTTACTTTCTCTTTTTACAAATTAGATAGTATTGTGACATGGTTAAGACCCAGACCGCAGAGTCAAGTGACCTGCATTCACATCCCAGTTCTGCTGTTTATTAGCTACCTTACATCGAACCTCACTTTTTTCACTTGTAAAATGAGGAGAATTGATGTATTTGCCTCAAAGTGTTACTGTGAAAATCTAATGACTCAATACATGTAAAATGCTTGAGAACCAAACCTGGTGCCTAGCCACTGATATGAGTATTTGCTACTATTATTACTTTTTGTAAGTTTGAAATCTCAAAATTTGAAAAATAAAAGGAAAGGAAATGTCATATAAAGTTAAATTTTCTCCACTCATTCTGAAAATTGAAGACAGAAGTTAAATTATCTGAGAGGAAATTCTGTGGGAATAGACAAGCACTCAAGAGTATGTTTTGCACTGTATTGGTGGAGATTTTAAACAAGGCATAATTTTTTTTAATTAAGGAAAAGAATGTGTGTCCTGAATCTAGAAAATGCACATTTCTACTATAGGCTTAAACAATATTACAGTTAAATTACATTCAAGTTTAGTTGAAATATATGTTCCATCTAAAAAACCAAGGGAATTGCAGTTATTGCTTACTATTTTCTAATCAACTGTCATAAGCATGATTTTGCGTCCCTTTCAGTTTTGTTTTACTTCATACCATTTCACCTAACACTCTATAATCACTAATTAGATAATTAGTTTCATTTTACATATGAGGAAAATGATGGTCAAGGTTTTTCCCTAACGTTACATGGTAGAATTGGGCCTTAAATACCAGGTCTTTGAACTCCAAAACCAGTGCTCTTAAAATATATGCTGCCTTCTTTGGTTAGGTATCATTATCAGAAAAGTTTGCTGGAGCTAAAGGAGTATGCCAACAATAGAACAAAACCAGAAATATTTTGCTGTTGTATCTAGTTCAGGTTAAGAAAGTTGCTACCTCTTCTTTAGTTCATTTTTACAAATATTTTTTCATGCCTCCCTTTCAGCTCCCAATGATTTCCATTTAAAATGGTTCATAGTACATTCTGAGAGACTTTATGAATTACCCAGGGTATGTATATGTGTGTATATGTGTGTTTTCACAATCTAGCATAGGTGCACACACACACATTTGTATATGTATACATATCCTATAGTGTAAATCTCATTATTTTATCTATGTCTCTCCTTTATTCCCCTCCATACCTATCAGAAAATTAACACATGGCTACAGAATCATGACAGACAGCTTAATTAATGTCTAAGTTAAGTTCTTTAAATTAGTGAGAAGAAACAAGCTATAAATACAATGAAGTGGCATGATTTTTATAAAAACATTTAATCAGAAATGATAATTCTAAACCATAAAGATAATATTCACACTACTTTGTAAGAAAGATATTTGAATTATCTAGCTAGTGATTATAGAGTGTTATTAAAACACTATGTAATTATTATTGGATCTGAGTCTCATTCTATGTAATTAATTCAATGAGAATTTTATTATTACTCTTTTAATTTTGGAATTTTATTCCTCATACAAGAATCTCTGCAATATATCTGTGCACTTAATATGGTAGTTTTCTTTTTCTAACTACCTGTTGAGAAAGAATTGTTGAAACCAATGAAATTTCTATGTGGACACAGAGGATATTATGAAACACTATTAATTGTGATACAAAGTTATCTCCTAGTTGAGGATTCAATAAGTTAGTTCCTTGACCCAATTAGTAAAACCTCTGTAAAGGAACTATCATACTTAATTTTAGAATCAACACCAAAAGTTGATAAGCTAGTATTTCTTTACTACATACAAACTGTGATCATATAAACTTTTTACAATGCATATATTGAACTTGAAGTCATGAACATCATTTAGTCAATAGAGCATTGAAACTAAAGATCCAGCTCCAGCAGTTAATACCTGTATATTTGGGCAGGTAATTACTTAATGTTGCTCTCTTTTCCTTTTCTTTTTGACTACAGAAATCAAACTAAATAAAATAAGGGTTCTCAAAACTCAAAATGTAAAACAGCATTTGCAAAGCCTTTTCTAAATTGTAAAGTATTATACAAATGTTACGTTATTAATGTTATTGTCTTGCCTTTGATGCTCACCAAAAAGTGCTGCTAGGGCTTCCCTGGTGGCGCAGTGGTTGAGAGTCCGCCTGCCGATGCAGGGGACACGGGTTCGTGCCCCAGTCCGGGAAGATCCCACATGCCGCCAAGCGGCTAGGCCCATGAGCCATGACTGCTGTGCCTGCGCATCCAGAGCCTGTGCTCCACAACGGGAGAGGCCACAACAGTGAGAGGTCCGCGTACCGCAAAAAAAAAAAAAAAAAAAAAAAAGTGCTGCTAAAGGGTCATTGTCTAGTTCCCTCTCAATCTTGCAGAAGTCAGATTTCTCCTTTTAAAATTATGTAAAAGGACGTTTTTCCTTGAGAGTTAAGCTTGAGTATATCGCAGTAGGTAATGTTCTTATGTAGAATATATCTCAGAACATGTGACTGACTTGAGTTCAGAGAATACAAATTATTCCAAAAGTACCTAAAATAAATGCATTGCATGGACTCAAGATTGGGAGCAAATGCATGGACTTCGGTAAATCTTCACAGTCATTTTAAATAAGTGAAGCAATTTCATTTGCTTTCTTTATTTTACAGTCCAGTAAACATTCATTGATATCTCAGAGTTTAGTCCTTTCTTCCCAGCTTTATTGAGAAATAGATATATAACATTGTGTAAGGATAAGGTGTACAATGTGTTAATTTGATACATTTATATACTGCAAAATCTGTACCACTGTATCATTAGCTAACACCTCGGTCCTGTCATATATTTACTGTTTCTTTTTTGTGGTGAGAATTTTTAAGATGTCTCTTAGCAACTTCCAAGTATATAATACAGCATTATTAACTATAAGCATAGATTATAGATAAGCATTTTTCTGTGCATATAAAATCTTATATGCACAGAAAATCTTATATATTCTGAGGATTAAATATACAGCATAATATAAATATAATCCTGTATATTTAATATACAGGATTTAATATATTTAATTATGTAATTAAATATAATCCTGTATATTTAATCCTGTGTTAATCTTATAATTGGAAGTTTGTACCCTTTAACCAACATCTCCCCATTTTCCTCACCCCCAGCCATGGTAACCACTACTTTACTCTCTCTTTCTATGAATCTGGCTTTTTGAGATTCCACATATAATGGATATTATACAGTATTTGTCTTTCTCTGTCTGACTTATTTCACTTAGCATAATGCCCTCAAGGTGCATACAAGTTGTTGCAAATGGCAGGATTTCCTTCTTTCTCACAGCTGAATAATATTTCATTGTATATATTTCAATATATATACTACATATTCTTTATCCATCCATCTTTTGATGGACACTTATGTTGTTTCCATATATTGGCTATTGTGAATAATGTTGCAATAAATATGGGAGTACAGATATCTTTTTGAAATCCTAATTTTAATAACTTTGGATATATTCCCAGAAGTGGGATTGCTGGAGTCTATCATAGTTCTATTTTTAATTTTTGGAGGAGCCTCCATACTGTTTTCTATAGTGGCTACCCAAATTTACATTCTCACCAACAGTGCACAAGGGTTCATTTTTCTCCACATCCTCACCAACACTTTTTACCCCCTGAGCTTGGTCTTATCCACTTAAGGATGCAGAGAAGTGTCCATGGGTCCACCTTATCTGTCAGAGAAGAAAACTATGGGGTCAGAATTAGGAATGCTGCCTCATGGTGACACTGAGCTTTCTAGAATAGGATTAGAGGACAACTATTAGGAATATGAAGGAAAATAGTGTTCGTAAACTCTGCCTCAGGTCTCACTTGAGTTCCAAACCACCTACAGCTGATATCTTCACTGGTCAGAGATATTATTTATGAATCAACATAGGCTTAGCTATTTGCTTTTTCAATGTGTTTATTGGTCTTAAGAATGTTAAGATCTGTTTACTTACTTATTTTTTAATTGAAGAGATTATTTAAGCTAACACACAAGCTTTGTGTATAGCTGTAAGGTAGTTTCATATCACATCTAGAGATTCACATAGGTGTAAAGAAGTATGAGTTCTTTTCTTGGTGGCAGTTTTCTTCACACCACAAAAGTCAATAAGATGCCAGCAACCTTTACTAAATTCCAGTGGTCGTCAAAGTTAGCCTATTAATACAGTCACCAGGGGATTTTTTAAAATATATATTTTTAGGTCCCAAGCCCTGAAGTTCTGCTTTAATAGGTCTATGTGCAGCATGAGAATTGACAAGCACATATAGAAAACACTGTCCTCCTCTTGCCTGCTTCCCTCAAAATAGCATTATCATTACCTTTATTATTACCACATCATCACCATTTATTATGGAGTTTATTATATTCCATGTACTATACAAAGTAATTTTCATTTAACACTTAAAATCCTGAAGGGTAAGTGCATTTAATAATATGGAAACTGAAAAATAGAGAAATTAAATAACACAGAGACCAAATCTGTCCAGCTCCAGAGCTTTGCTCTTTAATGCCACCATAAACTTGACTCTGTGCAGAAGTGTTTTACTTCAGCAGCCTGCTACCACCCTTCTTTTCCTTTCAGCTCCTTGCTTAAGAAACATTAGCTCAGCTTCTCCAAGTAGTTTTGCAAACATTTCAAAGACATTTGTTGAAAGCAATTTTAAAAATGCCCTCTAACCCAGAAAACCTTGAAAATAGATAGTTTTTGAGTTGACAAGATGTATATTTAATTATTTTCACTGTCAGCCTACTCCAGGTCAGAATTTTCAATCTATACTTTCCTCCCATTTTTCCAAATGTAATTAACAGTTACACTAATTTGACATGTACCTAAAAAGTCTCATGGTACACACAATGCTTTCATTCTGTGTATTGCAATGTTGAAGCCAAAAAAGCCATTTTTCTTCAAAAATGGCACCAAAACTCAGATCCTTTGCTGATGAGAGTTATAGTAGAAGTGGCTAATAAAACCTTAAACCATCATAATCATGATTAAAGTTCAAATGTTAGTTACTAATATTTACTAATCTGCTTATTGGGCCTTAGAAGACTTAAGCCTAATCTCAAAAACTCTTCCACTTAGCAAATTATAAGAAAAAGGTAATATGACAATTCCTAAATGATTAGCTTCATCTTTCAGAATTAAAAGTAAAAATACTTTAAAAAAAGGAAACACACACACACTAATGCATATTGAATAAAAACTTTAAATTTGTCTTTTCTGTGTAACATTTTAATGACCTGAACGTTTGGTTTTCATTATGCTCCTCCCGATATGTGAAATCAACAGAATTCTTGAAGCAATGGTGCAGCAAGTTTGGCTGTTGTGATTGTAAAGCCTATTGAATTAATGAAAATTGCATGACCTTCAGTTCTCCTTACTAAGCCATTTATTCTTTTAGTTAAAAGTATTTGTTGATCTCTATGTGCCAAGCATTACATTAAATTATACTTTTGTATTATTTATCAGATAGACTGGGTCAATACAAAAGTGAAAACAACTTTGAAATTTTTATTTTGCTTTTAATGTTTTATAATTTAAAGACTATAATGAATGAATAAAAGGATGTCATATTTTAATTTTTTATCTACTTATCTACTTTATAACTTTTACTTTATTTCTTGTACACATGAACAGAATCCATTAATTAGTGTAAATTCAATAATACAATTTCTTCCTAGTAGAACAAAACATGAAAAAAAGTACTCATTCCAGCAAATGTCAAAAGGAAGAGTTGACTTATATCTCAAGACCTTCATCCTAGTCTTCAGTAATTCACTTTTAAGAACTCTAACCAAACATCACTGACACAAATAACTAAAAGTTAAATAATAGATTTCCATCAGTTGTTCTCTGTCCTTCCTAAAAAGAAAATATACATAGGTAAGTATTAGATAACGTACATGGAAGAACAATCTGACATCACCAGTGGATTTTCCCATAGTTTGCCTACCGTTGTTTACATAATATGATTTGAAGGAAGACAGTAACCAATTGAAGTTTTTAGTCACAAACAACAAAACTCATTCTAACTAATTTAAACAGCAAGAAACATGTTAAGAGATACTAGAAATGGCACAGATTTCTATGACGGCCAGAAAGTCAGGTTTGTAAACAATGCAGCCAGAAACAAAGCCCAAATCACATTGCAGAACCACTACAGCCAAGATCCCATTGCTCTCCTCCTGGGCACAGACAACCCAACTCACACCACTGACCTTGGGCACTAGATATCAAGGACTCTATGACTGCTCCCCTGAAAACCGTATGCCGCTGCAACCACCTTTACTAGAAAAATGTATTTAATACAATGCCTGCCTCCTCACGTTACTCTCTTCCAACTGAAAGTCTCATCTGAATGCATGTGATTAGCAGAGCTAAGGTCACCTGGCTGTGGCTTAGATGTCTACCTTGGGGGAGGATGTCAAAAGATTGCAAAGATCAAAGCATGAGAAATATCCACTACAGATCTATTCCTGGCCTGTCACAGATTGGACTCATTTTTCTGTGCTAAAGATCTTTCTCAACAGTACTAGGTCCTCTTTTGAATGCAAATATCCATGGAAGAGGCAACACATAAAATCATGACAATTTACTGTATTTTTCCCCAGATTCCTTTGCTCAGATGAGAAGGTCTGGGCTGTATAGCAACAAAGAATATCCAAGAAAGGATGCAAATCCATGAACTGGTGCAGAATAAGAAGTCAGAATAAATTTTGACTTCCCAAACTGTTTAGAATCTTGGATTCTAGAAGGTCAAAGAAGGCACTACAGTCTCTTCCTTACGTTATTTGGAAGTATATTAATATATTTGATCATTCAGTTACCATAAATGTGGTTTATGCAGATTAGTACCACTTTTGATAGGGATAGAGTAGGATAGTTACACAGGTAGTTTTAGAAATCCCATTAGGGGATCATACATAGAGGGGAAACCTTAGGGAACTTTGGGAAACCACTGTACATTAATGATCGCTCAAGAAAACTATCAGAACGTTGTGGAACAAAGCAGGCTTGCTTAACTATAAAGCCATCAATAAAAGCATGAGATAGGCCCCAGGCCATTAAGTGAAAAAATGAGACCTGCATTCTGCTAGTTCAGTCCAGCAAGATAATGATCCTTAGAACCAATGATAGGAATAACCAAGGGAAAGGTGACATTCCAAAGTAGAAGGAAGACTCTCATTATACTGAAACCTGAGGTGACTTAACATATTTTAGTATATAGTACCACCCTTCTGCTGATTTGAATAAGTGCCATGACAGTCCTAGTTTGACCTTATAGGGTCAAACACTCTCTTGCCCGATGCTGAGGAGGAGCTAATAATGTAAGCCTGACATCTACTCAAAGAATGAGGAAGAAACTGGTCTTCTTCCCCTCCCCACTTTCTTTTGATTATAAAAATGTAGCCTACTTAATTCTTGGGGCAGAGCCCCCTTGCCTGATCACTTGCATCTCTTACAAGCATCCTATATTAATATAGGATCCTATATTAATAAACCTACTTCTTGCCTATCACTTTGCTTCTTGCTGGATTCCTTCTGCAGTGAAACACAAAGAACCTGAGCCTCTGTAAGCCCTAACACCAGGTGAACAATTCTAATTAAAAGACCATGGGTTCAAGTCCCAATCTGGATTTTGACTGGGTTTGAGTCCCAGCTCTTGGGTTCAAATCCTAACCTGAGGCGGATGGTTTCACTTTCACACCACAGAACAAGTACCAACAAATAGTAGATACCAACAGATAGTAAGATCTTAAAGAGCTCAATGAGTTACACTGATCCTATACTCCTAAACTTTAGTAACTATAAAAGTTCTATCCACTACAACTGCTGAATGAGGCTCTGTGCTATATTTTAGTTTCCCCAGGGGAGCCAAAGGGAGCTAAAGACAGCCACAGAATGATTTGTGTCCTTTGATGCTCTCATCTCGCTTTCTGCATTCTTAAAACCTAGGAATTGGGGCTTCCCTGGTGGCGCAGTGGTTGGGAATCCGCCTGCCGATGCAGGGGACGCGGGTTCGTGCCCCGGTCTGGGAGGATCCCACGTGTCGCGGAGCGGCGGGGCCCGTGAGCCATGGCCGCTGAGTCTGCGCGTCCGGAGCCTGTGCTCCGCGACGGGAGAGGCCACGACAGTGAGAGGCCCGCGTACCACAAAAAAAAAAAAAAAAAAAAAAAACCTAGGAATTTCCCTTTTAACCACTTGAAGCATCCAGTGCCCTTTCACAAATATCTTCTGCCACAATCAAAAACACATTTCAGAAGATCTAGTCTATGTGTTCACACTATCACAGTGAATTTCAAACTGATCAACCATGTCCTTCCATAAAGAATACATTTTACCTCATGTCCCAATACACACATATATAACTGAAGTTAAAGTATGCTGAAATAATACCTTCCTTTATTAGGAAGGATAAACTCAGATATTTTCTATTCTACTCCATTTAATTTATTTTATATTCAAGCTAAGATCTAATAAATTGATTTCACAGACATAGCTTAAAAAGCATTGGCCTCCTATCTGTATAAATGCTTAGTGGAATGAATGTTTTGCCTTTTAGATATATTTTCAATATAGATATTGAAAGATATCAAAAGATAGTAAGAACAAAGAAATGAGTCTCTAAATTTAAATTTTAGACATCAAAAAGGCAGAGATAATTTTGAGGACCATGGAGAAATTTCATTGCTCTTGAATTCCCAACAAATAGTTAATCTCCTCTTTTGCCTGTTCTATTTTTTTTTAAATTAATGCTTTAGTTACAAAATAATATATTTTCAAACCAGAAACCTAGGATAATGCCCCAAAACTACAAAGTTATTAATGCTTACTATAATCTTACCACCCAAAGATAACTACTGTTAACATTTTACTTTTATCCTTCTAGGATTTTTTCATGTGCATATTTACATATGTAATAAAATAACTCAATAGTATGCATTTTAAGAGAATATATGATAATCAGGTTTTCATGATAATATAAGTGTTAATATGGCATCACGACTTGATTTTTAGTTGAAGGTATTTGATTGTATGGAGGTATCATAATTTACTAAACCAATTTCTAGGGTATAACTTTATTTAAGATTGTTTCCAGTTTTTTGACATTATAAATAATGAGAAATCAGTGTGAGCACATTTCTGAATATTTCCTTAGATTAAATTTCTAGAAGTGGAACTCAGCAGTGAAGGATTTGTACATTTAAAATACTCTGCCATAGCTATTGTCCTTAGTCTGTGTGGTCAGTGACACAGAACTCTCTGTAGCAGATGGACCATCCTGAGTATGGTTCAGATTTCAGAACAAACTGTACATTTGCTGATATCTGAAATGTGAGTAATAAATGAATATCAAAGGCAGTTCTAAAAGGGAAAAAAGTGAGAAGTCACTGAGATGGGTATGTGCAAAAGAGTGTGGTTGCTGAGTAACCATCAACAATCCAATCTCCTTGCAGGGGGTGGGGAAGGTATGAGTTGTCTCTGTGGTTGCATTTAGAAGTTCCCATCTATTTTTGCACCAGTTGGTATTATAACTCCTTCTTACTCTGCTTCCAATTCCTTTCCTGAGTTCCAGTCTAGCTTCCCCAACTTTGAAATGGTGTGCCCCCTTTCAATTTTCAGACCCCAGATAATCTGTTAATGAAGAATGTTAGTTTTGCTTACAGATTGGAATTCTGATTATTGTCCCTAATTAATATCCAATAATTTATTGGGCCATGCCAAATTATTATTTTGGTGTATGAGACCAACATCTTCTACAAGCCTTGCAGTTCCCTACAATGTTGGACCATAGCAGAAAAGGGATAGTTCCTTTTAAGGCGGAGATGAAGAAAGGGACCTGTGGTAGGGAAAGGGCAAAGAAACAATTATCACAGAAGAGAAAATTGGCCTTAATTAATGTATAGTATCAATAACATTAACTTTGTATGGGAGGGATTTGAAGCACATTCATTCATTTCTTATTTATTCATTCATTTATTGATTCATCATTTATTAAATACCCATAAAACATCAGGCTTTTAGTCACTGGGAAGTCAAAGTTAAATACTTTATAGTCATTGTCCTTAAGGAACTCACAGTCTGAAAGATAAGCATGCAATGTTTTAGTTATATCTAAATTTAAAAGTAGGGAAAACGATATCTATAGTTTCCAGTGTAAAGGTCTGGTTGGGATTGAAGAAGTATCATGATCCAGAGCACAGGCTGCAGCTAAGTAATCTTTTGTAGTGCCTGTTGGGTGTCCTGGATACTGGAGAATCTGGAATTGTATATTGGAATTGCATTTGGGAAACACTCATCACATGTGCTTACAGAGCTAGCACTTAACATAGATACATCATAGATATGTCATTGAACTAAATGCTTCAAAGTAAGAATAATGATGCCTGGACTTCATGAAGTCTACATCTAAATCAGCTGGTCATTGGAGACCTAAGGAAGAGGAGAAGGGATCTATTTGATGTTTGGCAAATGAGTGTGAAGCAAAACTGATACAAGACCTCTTAAGACAGGTTTTCAGAATGGATTTGGTCCAGTTGGTTTATTACAGAAGCCAGTTACCTGGGTCAAGAAGAAGAGCTACAAAAAACAGAGACTTAAGAGGCAATTACCTTAGATAAGCAGGTAATCTTCCTCAAGTTTCTCAGTAGTTTCTCTGAAGAAGCTGTACCATCTTGTTTGAAAACAGGGTGTGCGGACTTCCCTGGTGGCACAGTGGTTAAGAATCCTCCTGCCAATGCAGGGGACACGGATTAGATCCCTGGTCCAGGAAGATCCTACATGTTGCAGAGCAACTAAGCCCGTGCACCACAACTGCTGAGCCCGTGGGTCACAACTACTGAAGCCCATGTGCCTAGAACCCATGCTCCACAACAAGAGAAGCCACCACAGTGAGAAGCCTGTGTACTGCAACGAAGAGTAGCCTCCACTCACCACAACTAGAGAAAGCCCACCTGCAGCAACGAAGACCCAAAGCAGCCAAAAATAAATAAATTTTTTAAAAAAAGAAAAAGGTGTGCAATGGTTAGTCAATACTGGAAAGGATGACAATGACAAATCAAAGGGAAATGCAAGAAAATGCAACAGTTGAAATTGCATTGCAAATTTATGAAAAGAAACAGATTACCCAGGGGAGTAATTTTTTGTGCCAACAAAACCCAGACACTGAAGGAAAAAAAATCTGGCATCAGTGAAGCTTGTGAATAAGCACAGCACAAAATTGAATTTTTTAAAATTTCAATTAAATCCTATGCTTCTCTTTGGCAGTGATCTCACCCCGAGTTTTGTGATGACCCAGGTGTCTCCAACTATATTAAAAGATGTCATAAAATTTTGTAAACAAAATTAATTTACAAAGATAAATAGTTAGGAAATATACTCGACTGGAACTCTAAATCCTATTCTAGTTAGCCAGTAACTAGTGTGAATTTGAGTAAATGAATTCTCTCACCCACGATTTCTTCACTTTTGAGTTAGGGAATCTGACTGGTTTATACAGTACTGTCTAATGGTATAATTTTGTCCTTTTGCACATCTTGGGCCCCATATATGTGTGGGGATGGAGGAGGGTGCGGAGTAGTACTAGTGATTGGAAATTAGAGTTTTCCACCTCTTCAAAACTGGGAATTCATTATTACATGTTAAAGAAACTCACACTTTCTTTGGGAAGAATGGGGATGAAAAATTGTCTTGCAGCTGGGAAGACCCACAGAATACTCAACAGAGCACAAGGAGAGGAAATAGTAATGCCAGAATCTTGAGTCTGGCAGTGAAGACAGGGAATGGGCAAAGAAACAAATAATAAGGGATTTTCCTGCATATTTTATTATTTACTGGGAACCTCTGTTATTTTTTTATCTATCACATTAATAACTGGCTCAAGAAAGTGCCAGATTGTTCCCTTCCTGGAATCTTGTAATCCCTGAAGTCATGGCCTTACTTTAGCCTTGGCAGAGTAGAAGGTACCATAGCCCTGGTTTTACTTGGTTTACAGCTAAACAAACCCTCTGTTTTCCCCTGCTCAGTTCTTAATAAGGAAGAACAATTTTGTTTTTTTGTGTTTAATTTGAAGGAATCATTCTGAGCTGTAGCTAACACTTATTCCAGGCATGTAGATTCAAGTGTTTTGGCCAGTCAACACTTCAATGGATAGGGAAAGGTGGCTTTTGGGTCAGGTATTAACCATGGAGAGACATACAGATAATTTACCTACTGGATTTTAAAAGAATTACTTGTGATGAAATACTTAAATATGAGACATTGTGACAAGAAGAGTGCAAATGTTTAGACTGCCACCACTTGAAGTGGTTGCTGACAGCACAACCAAGGTGTGCCATTTGTACCACACCGGTCCTATATTGCTGACTATTTATGGTAATTATACAGGAGGTAAGCACACAGAGCAAGCTGGAAAAAATAAAGAGAGATTATGAGAGTTAAGGGGAGGGGAAAAGAGGAGAGGAGAGAGGAAGTGGTAGTGAATAAAAAGGGTGAGGTATATGTTCTGATTCTGAAACCTTAATGTCTATTAACCATGCAGTAGATACAAAGATCTCTGAAGCATTAAAACTGCTAAAAATCTTGTTTTAAGCTTTTATTCCTAACTGTTGTTTTTACAAGGCTCCCCATTAAGTATACATTAGAACTGTAAAGGAACTGTTTCCTAATTTAAAGCAAGATAAACTAAGTTGACATTTCCCTTATCTGAATCTTGTGCTTATCAGACACACTGGTGTATGTCGTAAAGTCATTAGCTGATATTTAGGCATTTTTATTATTCTTCTGCTATGCCGCTGAGTAGTTTTTTCCATAAGCATCTAACATTTTAAAAACATACATTTCAAAAAAGTTTCTTGTTTAAAGGATTTCAAAACATTTTATTCACAGTACTGTGATTTTTTTTATAGCACTCAAATCAACAGAAAGACATAATTTATTTAAAAATGACGTACAATTTATCTCAATAATGTATCAACTTCATTGCCAGGAGTTTTATGAAAAAGGGTTGTTCAGGAAAAAAACCAGGTAACTTGATCAACAGATTATATTTTGTAAAATATGTAACAACTAACTGTGTCTGATTAATTTTATACTATAATGAAAATTGACTTATTCTGTGGCATTTAAATTTTTAGAAAAGTTGAAACTCAAAATAAATATCTGCAAATTATGTTTTTGCTACTACACAGTACTTTGATTTTTTTAAAAAAATTAGTCTGGGGAATATTTTATATTCTGCTTTTTTATGACTTGTATTGGTATCTAGACTTTAGCTTTAGTGTTTATTTGGAAAATGTATTAAATTGTCCAAGCTTCAGTCTTCTCAGCAATAAAATGGGATTTGAATACTTCCTTAAGATTGTTGAAAATAATAAATAAATCTCATTTATTATTAAATGAGATAATGTAGACAAATCATCTAGCACAACTCTGACAGTTGGTAATAAATTAAGGAATGTATATTGTTGGACTGATATACACAGTTAAATCTGCAAAATATTTATTACATAGATATCAAATGGTCCAAAGGATAATTTATAGATATGAATTTAGAGATCTTGAGAGTTTCATTGTTCAAAATTCTGCGTCTATTCACATAATTTATTCCTTGTGGTTAAGGAAGTTTTCCTGGTACACCCATGTTGTAAGCTAAGATCTATAAGATGAGTAGGAGCTAGGCAGCTTGGGGAGGGGAAGAGAGAAAAAACAAAGTGGGGATAGGGATTGGGTCAAGTAGAGGAAGAAAACATAAGCAAGATTCAGAGGCTCGCAAACTTGGATGCACGTTGTAATCATCTGGGAAGCTTTAAAAATGTATTCATCCCTGGGTCCCTCCCCCAGAAGTTCTGATTTACTTCGCCTGGGATGACCAGGGTGATAGGATTTTTTAAAGTTCTCCAGGTGAGTTTTCTAATGTGCAGTCAAGGCTCAGAATCATTGCTCTAGAGGCAAGAAATCAGGGAGCTAAAATAAAATAGAGAAAACGGGTAATAAGGAAGGAAGATAGAGACTAAAATGGAAGAAGATGGCAATTCGTGGAATGCCTAGCTGACTGAGCAATGCTGTCCTGTGTCAAGCTATGCTAAAGACTCCAGGTTTTATTCTGAAGAGAGAATAGTTGCAAGAAAAATTTTGTTGTCATTTGCTGCGGGGTTGAGAACTGATTGTAGGGAGCATGACTGGAAGCAAAAGATAAGTTAGATGAGTTAGAGATTGCAGTTGTCCAGACTAGAGAACATGGTAGCCTAAACTAGGGCAGTGCCAATGGACTGGAGAAAAGTGGAGTGATTTGAGAGGCCGTGAAGGAAGAACTGACAGGAGTTGGTGACTGATTGGAAAGCAGAGTGAGGAAGGAGTTGTCTGGAGATGCTAATCATTGAGGTAAGCCAGAACAAGTAGAAGTCTGTGGAAAGAAGTTTAATTCAGTGTTGGAAATGCTGATTTGAAGTATCCATTGTATGTCTAGATGAAGGTATTGGTAAGCAGTTGGACATGCAGGTTGGGAGCTAGACAAAGCAAGTGGGGGAGGGTGTATTGGATACGGAAAGCAAGGATCTATGACTCAAGTCTCATACAGGTTTCCTTTCCCTCCTCTCATTGCTGCTCACAGGGCTGGCCTACTCTGAACCTGAATTTCAGGGCCTGTCACACAAATAATCTTTTAATTTAGCACATGATATCAGTAAAACACTGAAGTAAAGGGAAAATATTAGGGGAGGACAACTTATTACAGAGAGATACTTTGTCACAACTCTTTCTATGGAGTTGGTAAGACACTGGATAAACACCAGAAAGACAAAATCAAGACAGGCTCTGCATCCCACCTCAGGTATTGGTTGTTGGCAGCCACGTTATTTTCTATGTGATCCTGACCCCTTGGTCGAACCTCATTGGACAAAGTGTAGCACCTGACTTCAGCTAGACCAGCCCAATACTCTTTGAGGAATTTTACCTGAGAGACATAATAATCACACAGCTCTAGAAGGAATGTCAAAGGATTCCAGCTGCAGAGTTTCCTTGTTTCCTCTATTCTCCCTGATGGTTGTTTGACTTTACCTTGAATTTTGCATGAGATAGTCCCAGTATAATGTCCATAAATTCTTGTTTAAAACTGTAAATATGTTATATGTCAAACTACACAATGCAGCCATTACAAAATGAGGAATTCATCTAATTTACTCTTTAATAATGTCTTGAAATGTTGTTCATAAATGAAAAAAGCCATTGGAAGAGCAATATAAATGGTATCATCTCATGTGAAGAAAAAATTACCCATGGAGTATACATAAAATTTGTGAATATCCAAAGCCAAATTTTTTTCTTTTTATTGAAGTATAGTTGACCTGCAATATTATCTTAATTTTAGGTAAACAGCAAAGTGATTTGACATTAAATCACATTACATAATGATGACCATAATAAGTCTAGTGACCATCTATTACCATAAAAAGTTATTAATCCCTGTGACATTATAACTGGAAGTTTGTACCTCTTAATTCCTTTTACCCATTTCTCCCAAACCCTTAACACCCTTCCCTCTGGCAATCACCAGTTTGTTCTCTGTCTCCATGAGTTTGTTTCTGTTTCAGTTTTGTTTGTTTTGTTTTCTATGTTCCACAAATAAGTGGAATGATATGGTATTTGTCTTTGTCTGGTTAATTTAACTTGGCATAATACTCTCTAGGTCCATCCATGTTGCTGAAAATGACAAGATTTCAAATTGTTATGGCTGAGTAATATTCCACTGTGTGTATATATGTATATACCACATCTTCTTTATCCATTCAATATCAATAGACACTTACGGTAATTCCATATCCTGGCTATTGTAAATAGTGCTTCAATGAACACAGAGGTGCATATATCCTTTCTAATTAGTGTTTTTGTTTTCTTTGGGTAAATACTCAGAAGTGGATTTGCTGAATCACGTGATAGTTATATTTTTCTATTTTTTGAGGAACCTCCATACTGATTTCCATAATCGCAATACCAATTTACATTCCCACCAACAGTGCACAATGGTTCCCTTTTCTCCACATCTTCATCACTCTTGTTACTTGCTGTCTTTTTTTTTTTAACATCTTTACTTGAGTATAATTTCTTTACAATGGTGTGTTAGTTTCTGATTTATAACAAAGTGAATCAGTTATACATATACATATGTCCCCATATCTCTTCCCTCTTGCAACTACCTCCCTCCCAACCTCCCTATCCCACCCCTCTAGTTGGTCACAAAGCACTGAGCTGATCTCCCTGTGCTATGTGGCTGCTTCCCACTAGCTATCTATTTTACGTATGGTAGTGTATATATGTCCATGCCACTCTCTCACTTTGTCCCAACTTACCCTTCCCCCTCCCTGTATCCTCAAGTCCATTCTCTAGTAGGTCTGCATCTTTATTCCCGTCTTGCCGCTAGGTTCTTCTGACCACTTTTTTTATTTCTTTTTTTTTTTTTTTTTTGATGATAGCCATTCTGACAGGTGTGAGGTGGTATCTCATTGTGGTTTTCACTTGAACTTCCCTGAAAATTGATTAGTGATGTTGAGTTTCTTTTCATGTGTCTGTTGGCCAACTGTATATCTTCTGGAAAAATGACTATTCAGGTCCTCTGCCCGTTTTTTAATTGAATTGTTAGTTTGATTTTTAGTTGTATAAAATTTTAAAACAAATTTTAGATATTGTTCCCTTATCAGATATATCATTTGCAAATATCTTCTCCCATTCAGTAGGTTGCTTTTTTGTTATGTTCATGGTTTCCTACACTGTGCAAAAGCTCTTTCATTTAAGGAGTCCCATTTATATATTTTTGCTTTTTGTTTCCCTTGCCTGAGGAGAGAGATTTAAAAAAAAAATACTACTAAGAATAATGTCAAAGGGTTTTCTATGTTTTATTCTAGGATAAATATTTTATGGTTTCATGTCTTATATTTTTAAGGTTTTAATCCACTGAGTTTATTTTTGTTATGGTGTAAGAAAGTGGTCTAGTTTGATTCTTTTGCATGTAGCTATCCAGTTTTCCTAACAATATTTATTTAAGAGAGGTTGTCTTTTCCCCATCATATATTCTTGCCTCCTTTGTCATAGTTTAAATGATCATATAAGCATGAGTTTATTTCTGGGCTCTCTATTTTGCTCCATTGATCTATGTATCAGTTTTTGTGCCCATACCATACTAATTTGATTATTATAGCTTTAAAGTATGGTTTGAAATCAGGGATTGTGGTATTTCTAGCTTTGTTCTTCTTTCTCAAGATTGTTTTGGCTATTTGGGGTCTTTTGTGTTTCCATACAAATTTTAGAATTATTTTATCTATTTCTTTTTTAAAAAATGCCTTGGATATTTTTATAAGGGTTGCATTGAATCTGTAGGTTGCTTTGGGTAGCATGGGCATTTCAGCAATATTAATTCTTCCAATCTATGAGCACAATATATCTTTCAATTTATTTGCATCATCTTTAATTTAATTCATCAGTCTTAGAGTTTTCAGGTCTTCATATACCTTGGTTAAATTTATTCCTATGTATTTTATGCTTTTGATGCAATATAAATGGAATTAAAAAAAATGTATCTTGAGTCTGCCTGCCAATGCAGGGGTCACGGGTTCGTGCCCTGGTCCGGGAAGATCCCACATGCCGTGGAGCGGCTGGGTCCGTGAGCCATGGCCACTGGACCTGTGCGTCTGGAGCCTGTGCTCCACAAGGGAGAGGCCACAACAATGAGAGTCCTGCGTACCGCAAAAAAAAAAAAAAAATGTAGGCAGTTTCAACTAACTATGACAGTGATTTTTAGCTTATTTTTACTGCAAAATATAACACATTCAAGAGAGTTTATAGAAAAACGCAGATGTTACTGCCACACAAGGTAGGAAATAGAACATTGCTGGCAACCTACAAGCCCACCCATGTATGCTTTCTAGAGTATATCCTCCCCCCCTGCCTTCTGCCCATAACCATTATTATGATTTTATAATAATCCCTTCCTTGATTTTGTTATAGTTGTTTTTACCAACGTGTATACATCCCTCTTTATGAACTTTATGTAAAGGGATATATACTAATCGTTTTCTTTTGTATCTTAAATCTTTTACTCAATGTTACAATTATAAAGTTTATCCAGGGACTTCCCTGGTGGTCCAGTGGCTAAGTCTCCATGCTCCCAATGTAGGGGGCCTGGGTTCAATCCCTGGTCAGGGAACCAGATCCCACATGCCACAGCTAAGAGTTCACATGCCACAACTAAAGATCCTGCATGCCGCGGCAACTAAAAAACAAAAATCCCATATGCCACAATGAAGATCCTGCACGTGGCAACGAAGATCTCGTGTGCCTCAACTAAGACCTGGTGCAACCAAATCAATAAATAATTTTTTTTTAAAAAGATGAGGTTTATCCATATTTGTGTGTACCTATAATTTGTTCATTTTCATTGCTCAGTAATATTCCAGTATAAAAACATATCATGATTTTTGGGTTTTGTTCTATTTTTGATAGACAAATCTTAAGATCTAAGAGAAAATAAAACTGAGAATGAATCTAATAATTTTATCCAAAGCTCTATTTGAAACTGTATTTTTATAAAAAAGGAATCTCTCCAGAACGATATTGTTCAATAGAACTTTCCATGATGATGGAAGTGGCTCAAAAATCACTTTCTCTCTCTGTTTTTCTCTCATTTTTCCCTTAAAATTTTTTTCATTCTATGAGCTCTTTTATGAAGTTATCCTATGAATACCTTTGGAAATCAGCTACACTTTATTACTTTCCACAAATTAAAGATGAAAGGCAGAATAGACTCTCTCACAGAAAAATTCATTGACGATATTGTTAGCCTCATGCTTTGCATGTGAATTCTTAAAAGAGCAAAGCATTTGCACCTCATGTGAGAGAAATAACTACTGAGCACAATCCCTGCATGCTTTGTCCCTGTTAGGCTGTCACTACAGCTGTGCAACAGGTGCATAAAATTTTTTTTCTTTTTAAAAGCAATTGCAAATAGGCTTTCTAACTTCACCCACTCAGTAGGTGGTCCTGAGCCTTAAACAAAGCAAGGAAGTGAGGAAATAGTCTCCTTGTCACTGAATTCTGCTTATTAGGTAGGAATTATTACTCTCCAGAATTATCTCAGCAAAATAATTGCCATTTTCTATAATTGCAGAGTTGAAGCACATGATCTACTACTTGGCAAAAGTAAGTGAACAAATGCTCAAAACTTGGAAAGTATTAGTGTAATGTATTATTGAGAGCATTGATCAAACACTGCAGCAAGAAAACTTTACAAACTTGGCAATAAAATAAAACACGTTTGGTTACCTAAAAATGTTAAATTCCATATTAACATAAGGTGCAAATATAACAATTTGTTTCTTTCTAGTTTTGTTATGTAAGGAGGAAATTTGTTATCAATTTATAAAAACACTAAATAATAAATGATCACAGAAAATTCCCAAATTAGTTAATGCATCTAGTAAACAAATATCTCCTTACACATGTCCCTTCCCTGATTAAATTAGAAAAATCTTGGGGAATGCTTGCTATTAGCCTGGCTTGGTCCAATCACTATAACTAGAGGTGACTGGGTAGTAATTGGCAGCTCTTACTAGAAAAAGGTGGTCAGAGGAAAATTTCTACAAAATAATATATATATAATGCATTTACCAAAGGAAAGAAGGTTAGAGTGCTGGGTGTACAAAGCAAATTATATACTAAAAGTCGGGAGTAATATAAAATTTATATCAATTAATTTGCTTATTAATAACAGATTATATAGAAAACATGATTGTGAAAATGGGTTACTGACTAAAATGTGACCTCTTAAACTTTGTCTCTATCAATGTGAGTAGCCAAGAATTTCCTGTAACTATAAAATTACGTTTCATCTTACTAGAAGAGATTTCATAAGATTGATAGCATAAATTAAAATTTAAATTCAAAGCCAAAATTCTTTTGGTATGAAGATACTAAGTATGAAAGAAGTAAAAAAATCACAGAATATAAAAATGCAGATTTTCAATTTATAGGAAAAGAGCAAAATGGTTTTATATTTAGGTATCTAGTGAGTCTTACACCCTAAGCTTCAATTCCACTGAAATATTTGGAAGTCATTCTCACTGAGCTAGCCAATTTTCCTTTTAGAGGGCAAATAGAATCATCTTAGCTCTGAATGACTGGGCACAGTGATTTCCAAAACAGGAAACAATCTGACTGGGACCTAACAACAACTGACACAGCAATTTCCTTTTCTGAATGCATGTATTTGTATTAAACTGGAAAACATTTCTGAACATAGCTTACTAGCTAGAAAAACATGCTCTTGGTAATGTCTCAACAGTTTGATAGCATTAAATGAGAACAAACATAAGTTTTTAAAAACTCTATTTCAACTTAATATTTTTTTCTCACCCTCGATATTTATGAATAATCAAGAAAAAAATTTATAGTACAATCGATCTTGAATTTTATCACAAAGAATAAACAGCCACAGGAATTCTGCATATTTGTTATTAAATATGTACCAATATTATGAACTGAAATTTTATATTAGGATAGGTAATTCAGAACCTCCAAATTGTTGAGGATGAGCTGGGTTATTTTCAGATTAAATTCTCCTTATTCCAAACCTGCAGATAAACACTTTATAGTGATTGACAGATTTTATAAAGCAAAAGTGCTCATCAAGTGACTATCTGAGGTAATAAATAATGATGGTTGAACAGGACAGTATTTGGTTTATTTTTCTATTTATCTCCTCCATTTAAAAAATACACTTAAAAATAACTGAGCTTATACTGGGAGGGAAAATATATTTAATTATTGATGAGCCCAAATTCAAAATACCAAGAAAATGATATGTAAACCCTCATAGGTATAGTATCTCCATAAGCAGTCTGTATCATAGGATTAAATTTTGCTTCAATTCAGAATTTACCTCAACAGTGTATTTTACGTACACACACACATATACATACACACATACACACACCTAGGTAATAGTTATATATTTTATAAGTTACATAAATATTGCATTTGATAATTTTGATAATTTTTCTCTATTCAAATCTCTCATCATTCATTAATAACATTCAACTATTAAAACATTAAATACATAGTTTTAGAGATTGTTTATAAAGGATAATTCATTCTGGGTTTTGGCACAAACCTGAATTATTAAAGTAAATCACATAGGCATTTATTAACTTAAGGGTATATTTTCTCTTCCTTTCATCCTCCATGAGGAAACAAACAAACAAACAAACAAAAATCACTAAGTGCTGAAGAATATGGAGACATTTCCATTTATGTGCCAAGGGGAAATATATTGAAATTAGAGCCAGATTATTTATTATGCTAAAGATCTGGAAAATTAGATAAAATTAAGTTACCTAATAAAACTAAATTGGATTTGATAAATATTAGCTAGTTATTTCTAAGCAGAAAAACCCACACCATAAATATTCAGTGATTAAGTAATACAGACAAAGTGCTATTGCTGTAGGAAAGCTAGAAGTAAGTTCAATTATTAATTAGGTTGACTTGCCATTCTTAAGTAGTGTGCCCAGCTTCCCATTTCTTCAGTTAAGGCCAATCCAGAATTGTCTGTGAGTGTGTGGATGCATCATATCGAAGTACAGGAAGGTACTCCTGTCTCTAGGCAGATTCTCACTAAGGTATTGTTGAAACCCCACAGAAGAAGAAATCAGTCAATGGAAGTGTTCTTTCAGTGTCACAAAGAGTTGGTAATCTAGCTTGTTGGCTTCCACATCCAGATTTGCCATTGATTTGCTGATAAAACAGCCCTCAGTTCAGCAGTCTAAAATAAAGGCAGCTTTTGTGCATAAATGGTATCAGGTTTTATTTGTTTGTTTTTATTGAAGTATAGTTGCAGGTGTACAACAGTGATTTGATATTTTAATACATTACACATCATGCAGTTATTACAATATTATTGACTATTTCCCCTGTTCTGTACATTACATTCCAGTATGACATTTATTTTATAACTGGTATCTTTTAATCCCCTTCACCTATTTCACCCAAAGTAAATATAAAGAAATTAGCTGCATTTTTATACAAGAATAACTATCAGAAAGAGGAATTAAGAAAAAATTCCACTTACAATTGCATCAAAAAGAATAAAATACCTAAGAGTAAATTTAACCAAGGAGGTGAAAGACCCATATTCTGAAAACTATAAGACACTGATGAAAGAAATTGAAGATGACACAAATAAATAGAAAGATATCCTGTGTTCTTGGATTGTAAGAATTAATATTGTTAAAATGCCCATACTACCCAAAGCAATCTACAGATTCAGTGCAGCTCCTATTAAAATACCCATGGCATTTTTCACAGAACTAGAACAAGGAATTCTAAAAATTGTAGTGGAACGACAAAAGACGTCAAATATCCAAAGCAATCTTGAGAAAGAAGAACAAAGCTGGAGGTATCACACTCCCTGACTTCAAACTATACTGTAAAGGTAGAGTCATCAAAACAGTATGGTATTGGCACAAACACAGACACATAGACCAATGGAAAAAAATAGAGAGCCCAGAAATAAACCCATGCACATATGGTCAATTCATTTATGACAAAGATAGCAAGTTGAATTAATCTTCTTAAGGAGCTCCAAAATTCCTGGCTATGTGGCTAAGGGGAAAGTACATAATTAAGGATTCTGGTCTTCCACAGAGGGAAAGCACTAGACTAAAAAGTCTTACCATAATGAGCACATGCCAGAAATGTGATAGCTAAGTGTTAAAAAGAAGATAAAATAGCCTAGAAAGAAATATTGAGAAAATATGGCCACCTAATGACCAGCATTAGTTTTGGTCATTTGAAGTGTGAGGATCTTTAAGTCCCTGAAGACTTAGAAGGCAGGGATTACTTGTTGTATAAAGGGCAATAATATAAGTCGTAAAACTTATTTAGAACCAACTACATTTTAGGCATTATCTGGTGGCAGATTATACATATTACTTTATGTACATACACATTGAAAGGTAGGAATTATTGTCTTCTAAACACATTAGTAAACTGTGGCACTGCAAGATTCCTTAATTTTCCCACAGTGACACAGCTATTAAGTGGTAGAGTCAGCATTTAAACGCAGGTCCGTTCTGACTCCAAACCCTAGATATGTCACTCTAGGTTACAGGTGGTTGATGTAGTCTGAGTTTGATACTATTCTAAGAGGAGAACTTATTTGTTGATGGTAATAAAGAAGACAAATAATTCCCTGGATGTTTTAGCCAGTGAGATTTTTGTCCCTTGGGTTGAGGAGTCAGATGCTGTTCATAAGGGAAAAACCTTATAGAATTCTGAGAGAAACAGAGTCATCTCAGGGGCTGTGCTCCCTAAAGCAGTTAAGGGCATGTGACCCTCATGAATTTCATGCCATAAGAGTCACATGGAAAATATTTGACTCTATATGGACAATCTTAAGAATTTTAATACCTAAGTTTTCACAGACTGCTTAAGAGAAATAAAATTATAACTTCAAATTATATTTGCATTGCTAGTATAGTTACTGGAAAATAATGGGATTGTTAGTTTACTACACAATGAAACAGTTACCTGCAATGTTGTATAAACATAGATATTCATTCATGTCCATATGTTTATACTTAAGTCTTACTTTAAAATATGGGTCCTAGGATACATTCCCCAAGTCAGTAACTGACATTTCACTGAGTAGCACTAATTTCACTTAGTTTTAGTATTTTAAAGAACTTAAATGTAATAAATTTTTATCAAATGACAATTTATCTGAAGGAGAAAATTTCTAACTTTTTTACATATTTTAAAAACTGAAGAGATACTATATCATCGAAAACATAAATATGAAATTGAAGAACTTTCTCAGGTGAAAACAATTGTTTGGAAAATACATCCTTAATTGTATTACAGAAGGAACAGAAGTGATATAAATAAACTCACTTATTTTTACATTAAATAAATAGGAATTGTGTCAGGGAGTGAAAAGAACAGAAAACCTGGGCTTTAGTTCCAGTTCTTCCACCAACTAGATCCTGGATAATCTTCAAAAACAAGAGGGTTGGACTTGGTGATCACAAATGTTTTGTGTGGCCCAAAGAGTCAATGTGTCTCAATTTCCTAAGACCAAGATAAGTAGCTTACAAAATATTTTCTCAAGCAAGAGTAAAATCATTACTGCTTGAGTCATTGAAATATTCACTGGACAATCTACTCATGGAGGTACCATATGAGAAGATCCTTTCTTGACTCAGTGTGTACAACATGATGTAAAGTTTTAATGGGCTCCACCTTAGTCTGGTGGAGTCACTTTATCAGTTGAGTTCTGGGCTGACAGCTCTAAGAGGGTACTCAAAGTGGACTATATATGAGATTTTAAAGTCTTTTATTATGCTGCATAAGGAATTCAGAAAAATCAGTATTCCAATTGTATTGAGAATTTTTAAATATCACTATCTCCACTTATGGCACTTAGTGTGTGCTATTTAAAACACGCAGTTGTGCAAATAAAGGTTGATTTGGCAAGGAATTCACAATTCGTGAGTGGGGAAGAAGTTCTAATGAACTTACAACTCATTATTATCATGCATTTACACAATGAGTTTCTTTAAGGAAACTTTCTTGAAATTTCTTCCAAGTAATGTGGAAAGATTGGCATCTAACCATGGTGGAAGAATCACCTTGTGATAGTTTTCTATGTGGGTGGGGGAAATTGCTTTACTACAAAGACAATTGGAATATTCCCTCAATGTAATAACAGGGTGAAATAAAGTAAATAAACACATTTCTCTAGCACTTCATCCTCTCTCTTCCTGATCATCTCTTACTTCATCTGTATTGCTTTTAAAACTAGGAAGTATATGCAAGGAAAAACAGATCATAAGCATGCAAGTATCCTTGCTTGGCTTTTGCTCAAATTTAAGTTTTCTCACTTTGATATTATAAGGCAATTTCCCAGCTTTAAATATTTGGGAATTTAACTTTTAATTTAGAAATATAGATCAGGCAATCAGCACTTATGGTTCAATAGGCCAAACTTATTGTTTCTTCCCTACACTTCCCCATCCAAGAGATCAGGAAAAATGAAGAATATTATTCTTCACATTTCTCTCTGTAGATCATAAACATAGTTCAGTTCAACAAACATGTACCAAATACTATGCTAGGTATGAAGCTTAAAAAATAATGGTTATTGCTCTCATGGAACTTACAGTTAAACAGACATATAATTATAGTACTAGTAATAATAATGATAATATCTAATATTTATTGAGTGATTCCTTTGGTGCCAAGCAGCACTAAATGTTTTAGATGAATTATCTCATTTATCACCCTCTATAGCCTTCTGGGACAGGAATTATTACTATCCCCATTTTACAGGAAATCGAACATTCGGAGAGGTTTAGTAACACGCCCAATGTCACACGTGAAATGAGCAAGAAAGCTGCCTTCAAAGTTTCTTCTATAAACTCTGGAACCTCATCCCCTAATCAGTAGCTTAAAGCCCTCTAGGAGCACATGTAACAAGAAAGGGAAGGGAAGCAAAGACATTTCACAGAGGGACCCTGCAGTAATCCATGGCTCTGGAGATATCCTGTTAATTCTATAGAGGAGGCAGTAAAAGAAAGATAAAGGCAGTTTATGAATTCTAGGCCTTCATATATAATCAGACCAAGATTTGAACAAAAAAGAATATATTTTTTCCCTTTACTTCATTCTCTAATTTAGATATTTACAGAGCTCAGGATGAAATGCTGAAAGTTCAGCAGGGAAGAACATAACACCCATCCTCATAAATCTTAATTCTAGCAATTCATACATAATCCAGAAACTTCAGATTTCCAGAAATTTGTGAAAGCAAAAGCAAAGCAAAAACAAGCCAGCAAATCCCTGCAAATATCCAGGCAAAATTATTCTTTTTTTAATGTATATTTTATTCTTTTTAAACAAAGTATAATTGATTTACAACATTGTGTTAGTTTCAGGTATATAGCACAGTGATTTTATATATATATATATTCTTCTTCAGAATTTTCCATTATAGGTTATTACAAAATATTGAGTCTAGTTCCCTGTGCTATACCATAGGTTCTTGTTGGTTATCTATTTTATATACAGTAATGTATATATATTAATTCCATTCTCCTAATTTATCCCTCTTCCCTTTTGGTAACCATAAATTTGTTTTCTATGTTTGTGGGTCTATTACATTTTGTAAATAAGTCCATTTGTATTTTTTTTATATTCCACATATAAGTGATATCATATGACATTTGTCATTCTCTGGCTTGCTTCACTTAGTATGATAATCTTTAGGTCCATCCATGTTGCTGTAAATGGCATTATTTCATTATTTATTATGGCTGAGTAATATTACATTATATATATATGGAATATTACCCTCATATATACATATGCCACATCTTCTTTATCCCTTCATCTGTCAATGGACATTTAGGTTACTTCTATGTCTTGGCTATTGTAAATAGTGTGGCAATAAATATTGGGGTGCATGCATCTTTTTGAATTATCGTTTTCTCTCAGTGTATGCCCAGCAGTGAGATTGCTGGGTCATATGGTATTTCTATTCTTAGTTTTTTTTTTTCTGTTTGTTTGTTTGTTTGTTGCTATTCTTAGTTTTTTAAGGAACCTCCATACCATTCTCCATTGTTGCTGTACCAATTTACATTCCCACCAACAGAGTAGGAGGGTTCCTTTTTCTCCACACCTTCTCCAGCATTCAATATTTGTAGACTTTTTGATGGCCATTCTGAATGGTGTGAAGTAAAACCTCATTGTAGTTTTGATTTACATTTCTCTAATAATTAGAAAAGTTGAGCTTTTATTTCCATGGAGGCATAATAATTCTTGTTGCTATCCTTAGAATATATTTTTTATTGGAGTGTTTGAGCTCTTTGGAGAAAAGATACAGAGAATGTGGTTACACAGCAAAATGAAGAGGTGAACTGAGGTATATCACAATACATCTTAACAGTTTTTATAACACTTAAAAATAATATGTAGATAGCCACATCCACCAGAAGGCAGAGAGCAGAAGCAAGAAGAAATACAATTCTGCAGCCTGTGGAACAAAAACCACGTTCACAGAACGATAGACAAGATGAAAAGGCAGAGGGCTATATACCAGATGAAGGAACAAGATAAAACCCCAGAAAAACAACTAAATGAAATGGAGATAGGCAAGCTTCCAGAAAAAGAATTCAGAATAATGATAGTGAAGATGATCCAGGACCTCGGAAAAAGAATGGAGGCAAAGATCGAGAAGATGCAAGAAATGTTTACCAAAGACCTAGAAGAATTAAAGAACAAACAAACAGAGATGAACAATACAATAACTAAAATGCAAACTACACTAGAAGGAACCAATAGCACAAAAACTGAGGCAGAAGAACGGATAAGTGACCTGGAAGACAGAATGGTGGAATTCACTGCTGCGGAACAGAATAAAGAAAAAAGAATGAAGACAGGCTAAGAGACCTCTGGGACAACATTAAATGCAACAACATTCACATTATAGGGGTCCCAGAAGGAGAAGAGAGAGAGAAAGAACCAGAGAAAATATTTGAAGAGATTATAGTTGAAAACTTCCCTAAAATGGGAAAGGAAATAACCACCCAAGTCCAGGAAGCGCAGTGAGTGTCATACAGGGTAAACCCAAGGAGAAACACGGTAAGACACATAGTAATGAAATTGGCAAAAATTAAAGACAAAAAGAAATATTGAGAGCAGCAAGGGAAAAATGACAAATAACATACAAGGGAACTCCCATAAGGTTAACATATGATTTCTCAGCAGAAACTCTACAAGCCAGAAGGGAAAGGCACGATATACATAAAGTGATGAAAGGGAAGAATCTACAACCAAGATTACTCTACCCGGCAAGCATCTTATTCAGATTCAATGGTGAAATCAAAAGCTTTACAGACAAGCAAAACCTAAGAGAAGTCAACACCACAAAACCAGCTCTACAACAAATGCTAAAGGAACTTCTCTAAGTGGGAAACAAAAGAGAAGAAAAGCATCTACAAAAACAAACCCCAAAACATTAAGGAAATGGTAATAGGAACATACATATCGATAATTACCTCAAACGTGAATGGATTAAATGCTCCAACCAAAAGACATAGACTGGTTGAATGGATACAAAAAACAAGACGCATCTATATGCTGTCGACAAGAGACACACTTCAGACCTAGGGACACATACAGACTAAAAGTGAGGGGATGGAAAAAGATATTCCATGCAAATGGAAATCAAAAGAAAGCTGGAGCAGCAATACTCATATCAGATAAAATAGACTTTAAAATAAAGAATGTTACAAGAGACAAGGAAGAACACTACATAATGATCAAGGGATCAATCCAAGAAGATAAAAAAATTATAAATATATATGCCCTCAACATAGGAACACATCAATACATAATGCAACTTCTAACAGCTATAAAAGAGGAAATCAACAGTAACACAATAATAGTGGGGGCCTTTAACACCTCACTTACACTAAAGGACAGATCATCCAAAATGAAAATAAACAAGGAAACAGAGCTTTAAATGACACAAAAGACCAGATAGATTTAATTGACATTTATAGGACATTCCATCAAAAAACAGCAGACTACACTTTCTACTCAAGTGGGCACGGAACATTCTCCAGGATAGATCACATCTTGGGTCACAAATCAAACCTCAGTAAATTTAAGGAAATTAAAATCATATCAAGCATCTTTTTTGACCACAACACTCTGAGACTAGAAATGAATTATAGGGAAAAAAATGTAAAAAACACAAACACATGGAGGTTAAACAATACGTTACTAAATAACCAAGAAATCACTGAAGAAATCAAGGAGGAAATAAAAAAATACCTAGAGACAAATGACAATGAAAACACAATGATCCAAAACCTATGGGATGCAGCAAAAGCAGGTCTAAGAGGGAAGTTTATAGCTATACAAGCCTACCTCAAGAAACAAGAAAAATCTCAAGTAAACAATCTAACGTTACACCTAAAGGAACTAGAGAAAGAAGAAGAAACAAAACCCAAAGTTAGCAGA
>NC_041219.1:99013167-99013671 GCF_002837175.3 Physeter macrocephalus
AGACTCATCAAGAAAAAGAGGGAGAGGACTCAAATCAATAAAATTAGAAATGAAAAAGGAGAAGTTATAACTTACACTGCAGAAATACAAAACATCCCAAGAGACTACTACAAGCAACTCTATGCCAATAAAATGGACAACCTACAAAGAAAGAAAACTACAGGCCAATATCACTGATGAACATAGATGCAAAAATCCTGAACAAAATACTAGCAAACAGAATCCAACAGCACATTAAAAGGATCATACAGCATGATCAAGTGGGGTTTATTGTTAACATTGTTAAAATGACTCTACTACCCAAAGCAAACTACAGATTCAATGTAATCCCTATCAAATCACCACTGGCATTTTTTACAGAACCAGAACAAAAATTTCACAATGTGTATGGAAACACAAAAGACGCCGAATAGCCAAAGCAATCTTGAGAACGAAAAATGGAGCTGGAGGAATCAGGCTCCCTGACTTCAGACTATACCACAAAGCTACAGTAATCAAGACAGT
>NC_041219.1:99015394-99017563 GCF_002837175.3 Physeter macrocephalus
CCACATCTTCTTTATCCATTCATCTGTTCATTGCAGCTCTATTTACAATAGGCAGGACATGGAAGCAACCTAAGTGTCCATCAACAGATGAATGGATAAAGAAGATGTGGCACATATATACAATGGAATATTACTCAGCCATAAAAAGAAATGAAACTGAGTTATTTGTAATGAGGTGGATAGACCTGGAGTCTGTCATACAGAGTGAAGTAAGTCAGAAGGAGAAAAACAAATACCGTATGCTAACATATATATATGGAATCTAAGAAAAAAAAAAGTCATGAAGAGATTAGTGGTAGGACGGGAATAAAACACAGACCTACTAGAGCATGGACTTGAGGACATGGGGAGGGGGAAGGGTAATCTGTGACGAAGTGAGAGAGTGGCAGGGACATATATACACTACCAAATGTAAATTAGATAGCTAGTGGGAAGCTGCCGCATAGCACAGGGAGATCAGCTCTGTGCTTTGTGACCACCGAGAGGGGTGGGATAGGGAAGGTGGGAGGGAGGGAGACGCAAGAGGGAAGAGATATGGGAACATATGTATATGTATAACTGATTCACTTTGTTGTAAAGGAGAAACTAACACACTATTGTAAAACAGTTATACTCCAATAAAGATGTTAAAAAAAAAAAATCTTCCAACAAACAAAAGACCAGGACCAGATGGCTTCACGGGTGAATTCTAACAAACATTTAGAGAAGAGCTAACGTCCATCCTTCTCAAACTCTTCCAAATAATTGCAGAGGAAGGAACACTCCTAAACTCATTCTATGAAGCCACCATCACCCTGATAGCAAAGCCAGACAAAGATACTACAAAAAAAGAAAATTAGAGACCAATATCACTGATGAATATAGATGCAAAAATCCTCAACAAAATACTAGCCAACAGAATCCAACAGCACATTAAAAGGATCATACACTACAATAAAGTGGGATTTATCCCAGGGATGCAAGGATTCTTCAATATACGCAAATCAATCAACGTGATGCACCATATCAACAAACTGAAGGAGAAAAACCATATGATCATCTCAATAGATGCAGAGAAAGCTTTTGACAAAATTCAACACCCATTTATGATAAAAACCCTGCAGAAAGTAGGCATAGAGGGAACTTTCCTCAACATAATAAAGGCCATATATGACAAACCCACAGCCAGCATCGTTCTCAATGGTGAAAAACTGAAACCATTTCCACTAAGATCAGGAACAAGACAAGGTTGCCCACTCTCACCACTCTTATTCAACATAGTTTTGGAAGTTCTAGCCACAGCAATCAGAGAAGAAAAAGAAATAAAAGGAATCCAAATAGGAAAAGAAGAAGTAAAGCTGTCACTATTTGCAGATGACATGATATTATACATAGAGAATCCTAAGGATGCTACCAGAAAACTACTAGAGCTAATCAATGAATTTGGCAAAGTAGCAGGATACAAAATTAATGCACAGAAATCTCTGGCATTCTTATACACTAATGATGAAAAATCTGAGAGTGAAATTAAGAAAACACTCCCATTTACCATTGCAACAAAAAGAATAAAATATCTAGGAATAAACCTACCTAAGGAGACAAAAAACTTGTATGCAGAAAACTATAAGACACTGATGAAAGAAATTAAAGATGATACAAATAGGTGGAGAAATATACCATGTTCTTGGATTGGAAGAATCAATACTGTGAAAGTGACTATACTACCCAAAGCAATCTACAGATTCAAAACAATCCCTATCAAATTACCAATGGCATTTTTTAAGGAACTAGACAAAGCATCTTAAAATTTGTTTGGAGTCAAAAAAGACCCCGAATAGCCAAAGCAGTCTTGAGGGAAAAAAGCGGAGTTGGAGGAATCAGACTCCCTGACTTCAGACTATACTACAAAGCTACAGTAATCAAGGCAATATGGTATTGGCACAAAAACAGAAACATAGATCAATGGAACAAGATAGAAAGCCCAGAGATAAACCCACGCACCTATGGTTAACTAATCTATGACAAAGGTGGCAAATATATACAATGGAGAAAAGACAGCCTCTTCAATAAGTGGTGCTGGGAAAACTGGACAGCTACATGTAAAAGAATGAAATTAGAACACTTCCTAACACCATACACAAAAATAAACTCAAAATGGCTTAAAGACCTAAATGTAAGGCCAGACACTAT